>NC_133329.1:35399334-35598926 GCF_042186555.1 Aquarana catesbeiana | reverse complement strand
GGCACCCACGTTGAGTCAGTGACCTCATCATCCCCTCCCTCCTCATCACTTGAGCAAACCTGGCAGTATGCTGCAGCAGGGGGAGCATGACTGCCAGATTGCTGTCCTTCTTGGGCACCCCCTCTGTCCGTGCTCATGTTACTGCCTTCATCGAGCTCAGTATCATCATCAGAGCCTTCCAAATGCTGGGCATCCTCCTGGAGCATGTACCCAACACTGTGGTCAAACAGTTCGAGGGACTCCTCAGGAGGACATGGTGGAGCTAGGGAAGGAGTCACTGATGACATTGAGCCGAGGGAAGAGGCCGCTGCTTTGCCAGACAAAGCACCCTGGGCATGGGTGAGAGAGGATGAGGAGGATGAGGACGGCTTGGTCATCCACTCGACCAAGTCTTCCGCATGTTGCGGCTCAACACGGCCAGCTGCCGAAAAAAAGGCCAAGCGTGTCCCATGGCCACGTGCTGATGAGGATGCACCGTCTCCACGACCAGCACTAGACACAGAGCCTGCTTGCCCTCTCTTATTGGCTTGTGACTGTCTGCCTCGCCTTCTTGGCCTTCCAGACATACTAAAGGCCTGTAGCTGCACTAAGCTGGGATATATATATATATATATATATATATATATATATATATATATATATGATATATATATATATATATATATATATATATATATATATATATATATATATATATATACTGCAGCTAGCAAAATCAACTGCCTGCCTGTAGTATGAGAACACCACCAACCTTCTACAGGTAGCTTTAGCTGAACACTGTGAGGTGGACGCACCCCACTAACTTGTAGGTTTAGCTGAACACTGTGAGCAGGACGCACTGCACTAAATGTAAATAGTCTAGAAGATAACAGGAACGGATCTAGCTGAACACTGTGAGCAGGGCGCACTGTACTAAATGTAAATAGTCTAGCTGCCTGACCGTGGTACTAATAGGATCAAAAGAACACCAGTAATTTTCTTTAGGTAGCTGTAAATACTGTAACAAGACAAGCCTGCCTGTCAGTAGGAAGATAACAGGAACGGATCTAGCTGAACACTGTGAGCAGGACGCACTGCACTAAATGTAAATAGTCTAGCTGCCTGACCGTGGTACTAATAGGATCAAAAGAACACCAGTAATTTTCTTCAGGTAGCTTTATATACTGTAACAAGACAAGCCTGCCTGTCAGTAGGAAGATAACAGGAACGGATCTAGCTGAACACTGTGAGCAGGACGCACTGCACTAAATGTAAATAGTCTAGAAGATAACAGGAACGGATCTAGCTAAACTGAATACAGTGTATATATATATATATGCAACACCTGGGATGCATATACTGTATATACACAATACACTGTAAGTGCAGCTAACTGACTGACTGTTCTGCCTAATCTATCTAACTCAAATCAAATGACACTGTCTCTCTGTCTATCTCTTTCAACGCCGGAACACACACTACACAGGGCCGCCGTGCAGGCGGCCTTATATAGTGTGGGGCGTGTACTAAATCCCCTGAGCCATAATTGGCCAAAGCCTCCTTGGCTTTGGCCAATTACGGCTCTCTGTTCAGGCGGCGCTGTGATTGGCCAAGCATGCGGGTCATAGTGCATGCTTGGCCAATCATCAGCAAGCAATGCACTGCGATGCCGCAGTGAATTATGGGCCGTGATGCGCCACACGACTTTGGCGCGAACGGCCCATATCGTTCGCAATTCGGCGAACGACCGAACAGCCGATGTTCGAGTCGAACATGGGTTCGACTCGAACACGAAGCTCATCCCTACCTGGGACCATTCCGTAGAAGTAATTGGTGAGTCAAGAGATGCTGCTATCTCTGGGGATAATTTCTCAGGGATATATAGATCTAAGAATGATTTAATGTTTCGGTTTCTTACTGAAGCAGGGGTAGATGTTGGTTCTGATGTGTGTAGGTCATAAAGGGAGGAATAATAGTTCGCAAATTCCTTTGCTATTTCTTCATTTTGTGTGAGGGTCTTTCTGGAGGTGGATTGTAATTTGTATATTGTGTTGTCAGCTTTTTGTTTCCGTAAGGCCTTTGCTAACAATCTGCCACTCTTGTTACCAAACTCGTAGAATAACTTGTGCGAAAGGATGAACTTTTTCTTAAGGTTAGAGTAGATTTCTTCTTTGATAAGTGTACGGGTCTCCGTTAGTTCTGTATGGGTGTCTTGTGCTAACGTTTGTTTGTGGGATGCTTCTAGTTTTTTTAGTTTCGCAAAAAGGTTGTAGATTGGCTTTCTTGGCTTTTCTGATGGAGGCTGTAAGGGATATTAATTTTCCTCTTATGACGCATTTGTGCGCTTCTAATTGCGTCAAAGGGGACGTGTCTGGGGTGTTATTTTCTATGAAGTAATCCTTCAGACAGGAACGGATTTCTTCTACCTGTAGTTCATTATTTTGCGGAAGAATGGAACTTGAGAGGTGTTAGGGCTATAAATGTTTGCTAGGGTAATTGGTCTGTTTTTGAATATGCCTTTGATAAAGATGAATCTGCCTTGTACATCTGTTAATGTGTCCGATATTTGCAGGTGTGTATTCTTGGAAAGAAGAATTGAAACCCCTTTTGTCTTTGAAGAAGGTGTAGTGGCATGATAGCAATGGGGAAGGAGTGGTTCGTCATTTTAGGGATGTTTGCGCTAGAGAAATGAGTCTCCTGTATAAAGATTACGTCTGCCTTTGAGCTACCCATTTGAGCAAGTAGCTGCGAACACTTTTCAGGGATGTTTAGGCCCTTTGCATTGATAGATATGACTTTCAATGAGTGGGTAATTGATGGCGCTTGACGAGGGGCCATTATCACCCTTAAAAGGCTTGGAAACCTAAGTTTGTGAAAGTATTTAGGAGGAGTCAGAGACTGGGTTGTGAATGTGTCTGGATTGAGGGCTGAGGGATATCAGAGTAGTATTGAGGGTAAGGGTTGGTGTAGAGGAATGATGGGAGGGTGTGTGGGGGTGTAACTACAGGGAAAGTACACAAGGATACCGGTTATGTGGGCTGGCCTGCAGACCCACTTAATAATTATGGGGGACCAGTATGAGTCAGCTAGAACCACTGGATTCCGCTGGGTGCGGGAGTGGAAGGTGACGTCCGGAGAAGGGAGGTTGTCCTGTGTCCCAAAGAGGTCATGATGAGCTATCTATGTGGTTGCTTAATACGCGGGTCGGGGCTCCAATGTGGATGTTGAAGGGATCTAACTGTGGGCCTGATGGGTAACTTAATTTTTTTTTCTGACTATGGTGTGTTAAAGGTAATATCGCATCCTTAATGTAGGAGATCTATAAGGTGTGAGGGGAGTTCTAGGTCTCGTGAATTTAATAGGTTTTTGGTTTGGACAGTGTATTTTAGAGAGTTGTCAGTTTCACTAACGTGTGTTATTTATTTGTGGAATGGTAGTAGTGTCTTACTGCCTCTTATGCCAAGAGGACTGTGGTTGGCTGGCGTTAAGGTGAGTAGGGTAGATGTTGTTGTCTACGTTTATAAGACTATACAGGCCTCTGGTAGAGTTCTTGAGTGTGTAGGCGTTCTAAACCCATTGATCCTGGAGACATTTAAAACATTGAGCAAACTTGCTCAGTTGCAAACTTAACAAACTAAACTTAACAAAAGGTTAACGGTAATAATCGTACCTGTAAAAGAGAAGATGGATCTTCAACTGATATGGTATAAATCACTTACCTGAGCCGCCCCTGTCAATTTCCAGATCGATTAAGGCATTCCAAGTTGTCTAAGAATTACATTTTTGAGTTATTTACCAGAAAGGAAAACATGAGGGAAACTAGGGAGGGGCAGGGTCGTGTGACATTACCTCTAAACGTATCCCAAACATTAGTACTCCTGCTCGCATATATCCAGTAAATTGTTTTTGTTAGGATAAGAAACCCTTGCTTGAGAGAGTATGCTATGGGGTGAGACTCTGAGCTAATTGTTCTGAGGGGGAGAAGGCTCGGGAGGAGGCTCTGAAAGATGAAAATAATAAAATGGGGGGAGAAAAGCAGGGGTATGCAGGGAGAAGGATGAAATTAGAAAGACATATATATTTACTGCAGGAGTCCTTGAAATTATGTCAGAGCAGCTTCTCTTGATCTTCTGTTTGGGTGTCATCTGATATCCAGGTCTGTGTGGGTGGGCATTGCAAATATTACTGGCCCTATCTTCTATTTCATACGAGTGATGATAAAGGTGTTGGGTCCCAGGTCACAAAGGGGGTCTTTATCCAGGACTTTGTATAGCTCTTTATGGTTAGAGAATATGTCATTGTCTCTCAGTGGTGTTGCCCTGACGGAAATGGCGAGGGATCAATGGTGACATACCGAATCTAAATGAATGGTAGGGCTCTCCAACATCATAGTGATGCTCGGAAAGGGGTGTAGGCCTGTTTAGACTGCTTTTGCAGGTAATTGTAATCATTTTAGCAGGGAGAAATGGCCATTAGGGTTACTTTCAGACTGTCTCGTGGGTCATACAAAAGGATAAAGAGAACTTTACCATTCCATTAAGTGATCCTGGCTCTGCGATGTGCAGGGGAGGCTGTGGGGCTGCCGTTCCTCAGCAAGCCTGGATCTCGTTGCGGGGAGAGGTGTGACCCTTGGTGATGTCGGCGACGTCCAAGGTGGAAGTTTCCTGCTTCTGCTATGCCGTCCATCGATGTGGCTCTGTGCATCTGGGGGAGACGGAAATTGCTGTACCAGTCCGGCAGAGCGACAATTGGGATATCTAGTGTAGAGCAGAAGTGTTCTAAGTCTTCTGGGACTCTGAGGAGGGCTGTGCGGCCTTGATGTGATGCAGACAATCCAAAGGGAAATTTCCATCGATATACGATAGATCTGTCTCGCAGAGTGTCAAGTAATGGCCTTAATTCGTGTCTCCTCTGCAGGGTAATGTTGGAGAGATCCTGGTAAATCTTGATGTTTGAGCCTTGAAAGATTATCTGATTTAGATTTCTGGAAGATCTCAAAATCTCCTCCTTTAGTGAGAAATCTATAAGGCAGCAAACGGTGTCCCTGGGGGGGTCTGTATCTCTCCCTCTTGGTTGTAGCGCCCTGTGTATGCGTTCAAAAACTACCGGGGCATCTTGGGGTCTGTCCAGGAGTTCATTCACAATGGTAGTAACTGCTTGAGATAACTGTTGTGAATCGACCGATTCTAGTATCCCCCTAAATCGGAGGCTGCGGCGTCTCTCACGATTGTCAAGGTCCTCCATGTGGCGATTTATGTCTCTCAGGTGTATGGCGTGAGACTCAGTGAGCTGTTGTACATGGCACAGGGAGGCCTCGTGTCACGTCTGGGTTGTTTCAACCTCTTCTACTCTGAGTGAGATTGCTTGGAGATCAGACCGCATGTCTGAGATGGCTGCCATCAGGGTGTTTTTAATGTCTGCTGCAACATTATGGAGGTCATCTAAGTTTACTGCGGGTGGGTGTCTCTGTTCTGTCCCCGTGCTTGCTTTGCTCTGTGTGCCTTAGCTGGGGGTGCTGGCGCTCTGGGGCTGCGATTTACTCGAGGCAGCTGGCTGAGCGGCCTGCATGGCGCCTCTGGGCCAGGAGCGGAAGATCTCAGGGATATGTTCTTCCCGCGGGGGATTTGGGTTCCGAGGGGATCTGGATCGAGATGCTGAGGTACTGCGGGCTGTCCTTACCATAGCAGAGTGTTGTATGGTGGCGGTTCGCTAATGAAGTTAGACCTCATGGACGGGAGCTTCAGCACAACGCGTCCATCTTAGAGCGGCCCCATTATTATTATTATTATTATTATTATTATTATTAATATTTACTATTATTAATGTTATTTTTTTTTATTGAAAACTAGTATAATATAATCAGATCACCATGTGTTATCTATGGAAATGTATCCATAATTGAATATAATATAGAATATTAATACTGATTATTATTATTATTATTATTATTAATATTATTAATTACTATTATGACTATTGTTGTTATTTATTGAAAACTAATACAGTAAAACCTTGGATTGCGAGCATAATTTGTTCCAGAAACATGCTTGTAATTCAAAGCACTTGTATATCAAAGCAAATTTCCCCATAAGAAATAATTGGAAACTCAGGTGATTCGTTCCACAACCATTTATTCTTAAGTCCTTCAGTTTATAGTCCATAACAAAAGATTATAGCAATGTGACCAGGTTGTGTAACCATAAAATGTCTATCTACAAATGGAAGCCTCCACAAGGGGATTAGAAGTGAAATCCAGCAGGAGCTTCAGAGTATAAAAGAGAAGAGAGGCGCCTCTAAATGTAGCAATATGTTGCTAAATGTTGTACCTTCATTAAATGTAACAATATTGCTACACTTTTTGCTAAATATTGTTAAAAGAGAAGAGAGGCGCCTCTCTTCTCTTTTATACTCAGTTGTGACATGACGCTACTCTCATATCAAGACATTGCTTGTGTATCAAGTCAAAATTTTAAAAAAAAAAACGCTCTCAAACCAAGTTACTCTCAAACCAAGAAAAAATAAGGAGTTGCGCTAATACCTATATAACATACCATAAAAATGTACGGTGAAAGAAAATAGTGATGATAAGTATAAATAAAGGTGAATCTAAAAAGCGTGTGATTATAATCAAAAAAATCCCATTGAGTGAAATTTCAATAAAATATCCTAGTGGCTGCAAATCATCAGCATAAATATAAAAAACAAGTCCACGTGATAATAAGTGTTAATCCGTGACAGCAAAGGAGGGTCCACCACGGGAATGGAAGGGGTTACTCTTTACCAGATGGCCGTGACCCCCCACTACAGAGGATCACAGCAAGCAGATAACTTTGTGAGCCAGAGAAATGGAAACTGTTAACGGCATCCACTAGAGGTCATCTCATCGTCAGCCACACCAGCGAAACCCAGGGCAAGGGTACCATAAAATATATGAAGGGAACTCACATAGTGTAAAACCGACAAATTTAATTAGCTTGGGGGTGACGTCAGCTGAGCCAGACGATGCGCTGACGTCACCCCCAAGCTAATTGTATTCCAGTAGGACGGGTTTGTCCGCGCTCCTGTGGCCAAGGAACCGGACTTTAGGCTTTTATATCTACTACGCTTTGTAAGTGTGCATTTTGTGGTTTTTAAACTTTGAATAAATTTGTCGGTTTTACACTATGTGAGTTCCCTTCATATTCATATACATTTTATGGTACCCTTGCCCTGGGTTTGGCTGGTGTGGCTGACGATGAGATGACCTCTAGTGGATGCCGTTAACAGTTTCCATTTCTCTGGCTCACAAAGTTATCTGCTTGCTGTGATCCTCTGTAGTGGGGGTCACGGCCATCTGGTAAGGAGTAACCCCTTCCATTCCCGGTGGTGGACCCTCCTTTGCTGTCACGGATTAACACTTATTATCACGTGGACTTGTTTTTTATATTTATACTGATGATTTGCAGCCACTAGGATATTTTATTGAAATTTCACTCAATGGGATTTTTTTGATTATAATCACACGCTTTTTAGATTCACCTTTATTTATACTTATCATCACTATTTTCTTTCACCGTAGATTTTTATGGTATGTTATATAGGTATTAGCGCAACTCCTTATTTTTTCTATGTTTTATTCACAATTAATGTTTATTGTCGGATTTGCAGCTTTTCAAACGATCCAATTATTCACTTGGTTTTTAGCGCAGTTTTTTCCAATTTTTCCACTCTCAAACCAAGGTTTTACTGGTATAATATAATCAGATCACAGAGTTATGTTTAGAAAATCTTACTAAATGAAGTGAAACAAAATTCCTCTTTACAGAGAAAATCCAATCACCAGCAGAGAAAAACTGAAAAAAAAAAAAAACAGAATTTTTGCTCACACATGATTGGATGATTGAAGTGTGCACAGCTTCACCTCATTTATTAAGATCAGTGACCATTTCCATTGAAAACAGAAAACAGAACATTCTCTGTGAATGTGAACGTTTTCCTCCTTTAGTAAATCAGCTCAGTGTGACCGAAAGTGATGAAACTCTCTAGGGATGAGAATCCTAATTTTATTCTGGTGCTTATATCTGATATACATGTTTCTGTGTGTGTCACATGATGAGGTTGAGTTGAGTAAATAGACACTACAGGGATGTATTTAAAACAAATTTGCAGAGCTAACAAATAAAGAAGGATTTTGTGTGACTTTAAAAGCGCAAAAATAACAAATGGATTATAGAAAAATATATCAATTTAATACGTTAAAAAGGGTGAATACATAGAATAAACATTCCAAAGAATCGATCACAGAATATACAGAACTACATGCAAAGCTGATTAGTCTCTACATGTTTCGTCATACAAATAGGGCTTCTTCAGGAGAACGTCTGATATTAAAGTACCCCTGAAGAAGCCCTATTTGTATGGTGAAACATGTAGAGACTAATCAGCTTTGCATGTAGTTCTGTATATTCTGTGATCAATTCTTTGGAATGTTTATTCTATGTATTCATCCTTTTTAACATATTAAATTTATATATTTTTCTATAATCTATTTGTTATGTTTGCGCTTTCAAACTCTGACAAAATCCTTCTTTATTTGTTTACTCATAAAGGGATGTGGCACTATCGATAGTTTCGGTATCCTAGCTCATATCAAAATTTGGAGAGCTATTCATCCTATGAAATTTCATGTACATTTATTCTTAGTGAATGCGGCAAAATTGAATGTTATTAGGCTATTTTTTTCTCTAGGTTGAATGTTTCTATTTATACAGAAAAAATTGTATGAGTTAAATACATCATTATGGCCAATGGATGGAGCTGATGATGGTAGGAAAAAATTATGTATTCTCCAATGACATCAGCGCCATCTAGTGGTCATAATGTGGCATTTTCCCAATTCACTCTATTCAGTATTAAGAATAGCATTCCACCAGGAGAGAAAATATTCTAATAATATTTGTTTTTGCCCTCATTTACCCAGAATGTAAAGAAGATGAATAGTTTAATATGTTTTTTCTTTTTTTTTAACTGCACCCCCAAATATATCAAGCCTTAAAATTGCACACTTCCATAAAATGGTGAAAAGCTACAGTACAGAATATAAAGAGGGTGAATACAGATTTTGGGTACCACATCCATAAATGTACAGAGAACTGTCTGTAGGAGAAAGCAGACTTTTAACCACTTAAAGGGGTTGTAAAAGTACTTTTTTTTGCATATATCTGATATATATGTTGCATACATCTGGCATTTATATATTTTTTCCACCAAAATTTTTATTTTCCCTGTTTTATACAAACCTATTTGCGGCACTTCCTCCTTTACAGTCCCTTTAGATTTTCACAGCTTCCGGGGTATTGGAGCTCGCTCCCTGCCACTACATCATATTCTGAATGTGAACAACAATTCCCTTTATGCTTAGCGGCATCGCACAGAATATATATATATATTCTGAATGTGAACTACAATTCCCTTTATGCTTAGCGGCATCGCACATGTGCATTGCCGCATTTTCCCTGACTGCTTGAATGAGAACGAGCACGGGAGGCGGAGCTACAACGTTACATAGTTACATAGTAGGTGAGGTTGAAAAAAGACACAAGTCCATCAAGTCCAACCTATGTGTGTGATTATATGCCAGTATTACATTGTATATCCCTGTATGTTGTGGTCATTCAGGTGCTTATCTAATAGTTTTTTGAAACTATCGATGCCCCCCTGCTGAGACTACCGCCTGTGAAAGGGAATTCCACATCCTTGCCACTCTTACAGTAAAGAACCCTCTACGTAGTTTAAGATTAAACCTCTTTTCTTCTCATTTTAACCACTTCAGTCCCGGAAGGATTTACCCCCTTCCTGACTAGAGCACTTTTTACAATTTGGCACTGTGTCGCTTTAACTGCTAATTGCGCGGTCATGCAATGCTGTACCCAAACAAAATTTGCATCCTTTTCTTCCCACAAATAGAGCTTTCTTTTGATGGTAATTGATCACCTCTGCCGTTTTTATTTTTTGCGCTATAAACGGAAAAATCTAACAATTTTGAAAAAAAATGATATTTTCTAATTTTTGTTATTAAAAAAATCCAATAAACTCAATTTTAGTCATACATTTAGGCCAAAATGTATTTGGCCACATGTCTTTGGTAAAAAAATGTCAATAAGCGTATATTTATTGGTTTGCGCAAAAGTTATAGCGCCTACAAACTAGGGTACATTTTCTGGAATTTACACAGCCTTTAATTTATGACTGCCTATGTCATTTCTTGAGGTGCTAAAATGGCAGGGCAGTACAAAACCCCCACAAATGACCCCATTTTGGAAAGTAGACACCCCAAGGAAATTGCTAAGAGTTATGTTGAGCCCATTGAATATTAATTTTTTTTTGTCCCAAGTGATTGAATAATGACAAAAAAAAAAATAAATACAAAAAGTTGTTACTAAATGATATATTGCTCACACAGGCCATGGGCATATGTGGAATTGCACCCCAAAATACATTTAGCTGCTTCTCCTGAGTATGGGGATACCACATGTGTGGGACGTTTTCGGAGCCTAGCCACGTACGGGGCCCCGAAAACCAAGCACCGCCTTCAGGATTTCTAAGGGCGTAAATTTTTGTTTTCACTCCTCACTACCTATCACAGTTTTGAAGGCCATAAAATGCCAAGATGGCACAAACCCCCCCAAACGATCCCATTTTGGAAAGTAGACACCCCAAGCTATTTGCTGAGAGGCATGTTGAGTCCATGGAATATTTTATATTTTGACACAAGTTGCGGGAAAGTGACCAATTCTTTTTTTTGCACAAAGTTGTCACTAAATGATATATTGCTCACACAGGCCATGGGCATATGTGGAATTGCACCCCAAAATACATTTAGCTGCTTCTCCTGAGTATGGGGATACCACATGTGTGGGACTTTTTGGGAGCGTAGCCGCGCACGGGCCCCGAAAACAAAGCACCACCTTCAGGATTTCTAAGGGCGTAAAGTTTTGATTTCACTCCTCACTACCTATCACAGTTTTGAAGGCCATAAAATGCCCAGATGGCACAACCCCCCCAAATGACCCCATTTTGGAAAGTAGACATCCCAAGCTATTTGCTGAGAGGCATGTTGGGTCCATGGAATATTTTATATTTTGACATAAGTTGCGGGAAAGTGACATTTTTTTTTTTTTTGCATAAAGTTGTCACTAAATGATATATTGCTCAAATATGCTGTGGGTATATGTGGAATTACACCCCAAAATACATTCTGCTGCTTCTCCTGAGTACAGGGATACCATATGTGTGGGACTTTTTGGGAGCCTAGCCGCGTACGGGGCCCTGAAAAACAATAACTGCCTTAAGGATTTCTAAGAGCGTAAATTTTTAATACACTCCTCACTACCTATCACAGTTTCGAAGGCCATAAAATGCCAAGATAGCAGAAAACCCCCCTAAATGACCCAATTTTGGAAAGTAGACACCCCAAGCTATTTGCTGAGAAGCATGGTGAGTATTTTGCAGCTCTCATTTGTTTTTGAAAATGAAGAAAGACAAGAAAAAAAAATTTTTTTTTGTTTTTTCAATTTTCAAAACTTTGTGACAAAAAGTGAGGTCTGCAAAATACTCACTATACCTCTCAGCAAATAGCTTGGGGTGTCTACTTTCCAAAATGGGGTCATTTGGGGGGTTTTGTGCCACCTGGGCATTCCATGGCCTCCGAAACTGTGATAGGCAGTGAAGAGTGAGATAAAAAATGTACGCCCTTAGAAAGCCTGAAGGCAGTGCTTGGTTTTCGGGGTCCTGTACACGGCTAGGCTCCCAAAAAGTCTCACACATGTGGTATCCCCGTACTCAGGAGAAGCAACAGAATGTATTTTGGGGTGTAATTTCACATATTCCCATGGCATGTTTGAGCAATATATCATTTAGTGACAACTTTGTGCGAAAAAAAAAGAAAAAAAAAATTTGTCTTTTTCCCGCAACTTGTGTCACAATATGATATATTCCATGGACTCTACATGCCTCTCAGCAAATAGCTTGGGGTGTCTACTTTCCAAAATGGGGTCATTTGGGGGGGTTTGAACTGTCCTGGCATTTTATGCACAACATTTAGAAGCTTATGTCACACATTACCCTCTCTAACCACTTTCTGACACTTTTTGTTTACATGAAAAAATAATTTTTTTTTGCAAGAAAATTACTTTGAACTCCCAAACATTATATATTTTTTTAAAGCAAATGCCCTACAGATTAAAATGGTGGGTGTTTTTTTTTTTTTTTCACACAGTATTTGCGCAGCGATTTTTCAAATGCATTTTTTTGTGAAAAAACACACTTTTAAAAATTTTAAGCCTTTACAGGTTACCACTTTAGATTTACAGAGGAGGTCTACTGCTAAAATTACTGCCCTTGATCTGACCTTCGCAGTGATACCTCACATGCATGGTGCAATTGCTGTTTACATTTGACGCCAGACCGATGCCTGCTTTCGCCTTTGCACGAGAGCAGGAGGGGACAGGGGTGCTTTTTTTTTTTTTTTTTTTTCTTTATTATTTTTTAGCTTTTTTATCTTATTTTTAAACTGTTCCTTTCATTTTTATTTTTTTTAATCATTTTTATTGTTATCTCAGGGAATGTAAATATCCCCTATGATAGCAATAGGTAGTGACAGGTACTCTTTTTTGAAAAAACTGGGGTCTATTAGACCCTAGATCTCTCCTCTGCCCTCAAAGCATCTGACTACACCAAGATCGGTGTGATAAAATGCTTTCCCAATTTCCCAATGGCGCTGTTTACATCCGGCGAAATCTAAGTCATGAAATGCTTGTAGCTTCCGGTTTCTTAGGCCATAGAGATGTTTGGAGCCACTCTGGTCTCTGATCACCTGTATGGTCAGCTGGCTGAATCACCGGCTGCATTCTCAGGCTCCCTGTTGAGACAGGAGAGCCAGAGAAAAACATGGAAGATGGTGGGGGGGATTCCCTCCCACTGCTTGTAAAAGCAGTCTAGAGGCTAATTAGCCACTAGGATTGCTTTTACATGAAAGCCCGACCGCTGGCTGAAAAGAATGATACCAAGATGATACCTAAGCCTGCAGGCCTCATTCTGGTATAACCACTCAAAGTCCAGCAACATACCAGTATGTTGCTGGTCCTTGTTGGGCATATATTGTAAACTTTTTTTTCATGCAGCCTGTGGGCTGCATGAAAAAAAGAGATTGATCGGTGGGTATGCCCACCATTAGAATACCTCCCTTCATGCACCCACTTCTAATGATGGGCATACATGCACCGTATAAATATGCCGAAGCATGGGGGCATCCTCCCGCAAAAGTTAGGAGCAAATCGCTCCTCCGCCCTCTGCTGCCCCCACGCTTCGGCACATATGCTGAAGTATGTAACTGTGGTGGTGAAATCACCTCCGACAGCACTGGAGTCACGGCTTTATATATCGTGGGAGCAAACGCTGTTGCCGTCAAGATAGATAAATCTGCACTGCAACTGAATGGCGTACCTGCTAAGCAAATGATGGTTAACAATAAAACAAAGTAACATTACAGTATAACAGTAAGACTTACCATACCTGCAAAGCAAATACAAAAAAACATAGTAAAAAATAAAACATTTAACGCAACCTGTGCCTAAAATATATATATTCCGAAGCATGGAGGCATCCTCCCACAAAAGGCAGGAGCAAATCGCTCCTCCACCCACTGCTGCCCCCATGTTTTGGCATATATGCTGAAGTATGTAACTGTGGTGATGAAATCACCTCCGACAGCGCTGGAGTCACGGCTTTATGTATCGTGGGAGCAAACGCTGTTGCTGTCAAGATAAATAAATCCGCTCTGCAGCTGAATGGCGTACCTGAAAACAAAAAAATGGTTACCAACAAAACACAGTAAACAGTAAAGTATAAAAAAATTGCATATCTGAAAAGCAAACATGGTAAAACATAATAACAATAAAACATTGCAGAATAGAATACAGTAAAAAAGAGCAGAACAATAGAGAGAGAATAGAGAGAGAGAGAACAATAAAACAACAACTATTTTTGTTTTTTTTATTTTATATTTTTTTGTGTTTTTATTTTTTGTATTTTTTATATTTTTTTACACTTTTTTTAGTAACTTTAACTTTTGTAACTGGTACCAGGTTTGGGTCTCCCAAAATGCGATGGCATCTTGGGAGACCCTGTGAAAGTGTGTCCTAGTCTGTGCAATGCTGTACCCTACGCTAAAACTCAACTAGTGTATGGTATCTTTCAAAACATTCACCAATGCATAGACCAGGATTGTCAGGACAGGAGGGACAATAATACCGAGTGTCACACCTAAATCAGCGCTTGCTACAGACACGACATCTTCTTTGGGGGGGCTCGTTGGGTAGGGGTACTCGAGAGGACATAAGGAAAATGCCTCTCATGCAGCTGGCTTACTGCATTTGGTTGGGGAAGGTGAGGTGGAGCACCGTCTGGAAACAGAAGGGCTCTGACGATCTCTTCCTGGAATTTAAGGAAGGATCCAGTCCGTCCTGAAGCTCTGTATAGCACATGAGCGTTCAGCAAAGCCAATTGAAATAAATAAACAGACACTTTTTTGTACCAGCGTCTGGCCTTACGGGCAACTAGGTACGACGCCAACGTCATTGAGGTCCACCCCTCCCATATTTTGGTTATTTTCGTGGACACAGAGGGGTTTCTCCACAACACCAGTCGCCGTAGTAATTTGGGCCATTGTGTCTGCATGAAGGGAGGTAAGACCGAAAACATTCTTATTATCCCTCCACTTCATAGCGAGCAAATTATTACACTGCAAGCAGGCTCTCTCCCCCAGCCTAAGACGGGAATCTACAAGCCGCTGGGGAAAGCCCCGGCGTTAGGTCGCCCGGTGCCACATGCTCCAATCTGTTGATCAAAAAGGTGACTAAAAAGTGGCACGCTTGTGTAATAATTGTCCACGTACAAGTGGTACCCCTTTCCGAATAAGGGTGACACCAAGTCCCACACTATCTTGCCAGCGCTTCCTATGTAGTCAGGGCAGTTTGTCGGCTCTATGTGACTATCTTTGCCCTCGTAAACCATAAATCTACATGTATAGCCTGTGGCCCTGTCACAGAGCTTATACATCTTGACCCCGTATCTGGCACGCTTGCTGGGAAGGTACTGTTTGAATGACAAGCGGCCAAAAAATTTAATCAGGGACTCATCAACGCAGACAACTTGATGGGGAGTAAACAAGTCTGCAAAACGCTGGTTGAAGTGGTTTACGAGGGGACGAATTTTGTAAAGCCGATCGTATCCAGGGTCTCCACGAGGACGACAGAGTTCATTGTCATTGAAGTGCATGAACCGCAAAATCTGCTTGTATCGTGCCCTGGCCATGGAAGCAGAGAACACGGGCATATGGTAAATTGGGTCAGTGGACCAATATGGCCGCAACTCACTCTTTTTATTTATGCCCATGTTGAGGGAAAGGCCCAAAAAGATCTTAAATTCGGAGACCGTAATTGGTCTCCAATCTCTGGCAAGGGAGGACTGGGGATTAGCGGCGATGTGTTGACCAGCGTATAAATTGCTTTGGTCCAAAATAGATCTATAGAGATCTTCGGTGAAAAACAGCGAATAAAAATCCAGTGGCGTAAAATCAACTGTTTCCACCTGAATTCTGGGTTGGCCAGTGAATGGGGGGAGTACGGGTGCTGCAGAAGTGGTGGGTACCCAATTCGGATTGGCGAATGCAGCAAGAAGGGCACTATAGGCACGACGGGCCTGTGTTCTTCTTCCTGGTGGCAGCGGGACACTACTAGTGCTTGCCACCTCGCCAGCTTGAACTGCACTTATGGGACTCGCCACGTCACCACGTGATACTGCAGTGCTGGATGTACGACCAGGGTGTACTAGGCCGCTGGTGCTTGCCAGTTCACCAGAAGGAATAGCGGCGCTAGTACTTCTCTGCTCCATATGAGGGACCTGCGGTTCTTGCACTTCAAGGACAGAAGAAGAAGATTGGGGTCTGGTACGCCTGACCTTAGCAGGGACCACAACTCCGTCGTCAGAGCTATCTGTCATGGAGCCGCTGTCCTCTACAGGTTCGTATTCTGAGCCTGAATCTGACAGATGAGTGACTTCCTCTTCACTATCTGTCATGCTCAGAAACGTGTAGGCCTCTTCACTAGTGTACCTTCGATTTGCCATTTTGGGCTCTAAATTTAGGGGTACACTAGTGAGACTCACAGGCAAAAAAGCTCCTGACTGTTAGCGACTGATTCAAAACGCTACCAAAAAACTGTTAGCGATCGCAGGGATCAGGCCTGACTCTGCAAACGCTGCAGTTATGTGTGCTTAGTGTTTTGTAAGTGTCAGTGATCGATCGATACTGCACTTGGGTGGGCTGGGCAGGGCTGGGCCGAGGGGCAAAACGCAGGTGCTAGCAGGTATCTGGGATGATCCCGCTAACACTGTGTTTATGGGAACCCTAAACTGCTGGGGATGCTAGTATAGATCTGATCAGATATCGATCCATTCAGATACTATAGCACTAAGGGAGGTGTATGCTGCGTGCGTGGGTGTTAGCGGTACTGGCGCTAAACTGACGCTGCCTGGGGCGACGCAGACCTTATCTGACCCTAAAAACATATCTTATATCACCGCCGGGCAATTAGGGAGTTAAACCTTTATAAGGTAATAAACGGCGGGTGCCCTAAAACTATAATAAACTATAAAAAACAAACTAACTAACCAGCGTCACCCGTAACACTTATACGGTAATCGCTGGTGAAAGGGTTAACTAGGGGGCAATCAGGGGGTTAAAACCTTTAGTAGGTAGTATATGGGGGTCCCTGTCACTATAAAACACTGACAGCGAACCTATATACTTACCTCCCTAACTAGCGTCACCAGTGACACTAATACAGCGATCAGAAAAACGATTGCTTAGTGACACTGGCGACGGGGGGTGATCAAGGGATTAAGCTTTATTAGGGGGGGTTAGGGGGGTACCCTGGACCTAAAGGGGGGTACCCCAGACCTAAAGGGGGCTAACCCTAACTGCCCTTAATACTTATAACTGTCACAAACTGACACCAATGCAAAAAAAAACCCTGCTATTGGTGTCAGTGTGACAGGGGGTACAGGGGTGGATCGGGGGTGATGGAGGGTGATGGGGGGTGAAAAGTGTGCCTAGTGTGATCTACTGTACGTGTAGTGTTGGTGTAACTCACATTGATGTCTTCTCTCCTCGGTGCTGGAACGAAAAGACCGGCTCGAGGAGGGATGACATCACTTCCTCTGCCTCTGTTTACATTACAGTGGCAGAGGAAGGATTTCATTCGCCGGGAGCGATCGCGAGGGGGTGCCCACGAATGGTTGGCCTCCCCCTCACCTCTGATCGCCCGCGAACAAATGCCGGCCACCTCGGGAACTGGGGAGGGTCCGATCGGACCCCCTGCCCGCGGGAGGCAGATCACGTACAGGTACATGATTCTGCCTGCCCGTGCCATTCTGCCGACGTACATCGTCGTGAGGCGGTCGGCAAGTGGTTAATGAGTGGCCACGAAAAAGTTTTATCCCTATTGTGGGGTCACCAGTAGACATGTGCACTGCCAAAAAATTTGTTCGTTTTCATTCCATTTGTTTTTTTTTTTTAATTTTTTCGGGTCATTCATTATGATCGCAATTCGTAAATTCGTACATTCATTCTTTTGTACATTCGTTCATTTGCACATATGTAAATTCGTACATTCATAAATTCGTACATTCATAAATTAGAAAATTTGTATATTCGTAAATTCGTACATTTGTAAATTCAAAAATTTGGAAATTTGTATATTCGAAATTTGAAAATCCAAAAACCCCAAAATTCGAAAATCTGAAATAGTAACTAACTATTAAATTATAGGTATTGTAAATTCCTTTCAAATTTAGCTGTTAGTGAATGTAACACATACAAATTTATCCGAAGTTACAAATTATCCGAAATAAGGAATGCTGCATCTTAACAAATGGAAAGGAACAAATGAATAATAAATAGTAATAATAAAAAGTTTTTATTATGATTATTGTTATTTATTATAATTAATTTATTACGTTCCATTCGTTATTTCGGATCATTCCTATCACTTCAGTTAAATCACTTCGGATAAATTTGTATGTGTTACGTTCACTAACAGCCAAATTCGAAAGGAAATTACAATACCTATAATTTAATAGTTACTATTAATAGTTAAGTTATTATTAGTTAATTATTATTTCAGATTTCCGAATTTCTGAATTTACTAATTTACGAATTCACTAATTTACAAATGTACACATTTACGAATGTATGAATTTACGAATGTACGAATTTAAAATTTCCGAATTTACAAATATTCGGAAAAATTCATTAAATGGATTTTCGTTAATTTGGATATTTCCGAATGAACAAATTTGTCAAAATTTGTTAAAAAACAAATTCGTAATGAAACGAATTGCACATGTCTAGTCACCAGTACGGTATTTGTAAATTGAAATCATATCTCCTCTCAAGCGTCTCTTCTCCAGAGAGAATAACTTCAGTGCCCGCAACCTTTACTCATAACTAGGGATGAGCTTCGAGTTCGAGTCGAACTCATGTTTTTTTGGGAGCAGTGATTTTAATAATGTTTAAAGTCAAACAATAAAAGTGTAATATTCCTTTAAAATTTGTACCTGAGGGGTGTCTATAGTATGCCTGTAAAGGGGCGCATGTTTCCCGTGTTTAGAACAGTCTGACAGCAAAATGACATTTCAAAGGAAAAAAGTCATCTAAAACTACTCGCGGCTATTAATGAATTGCCGGTCCGACAATACACATAAAAGTTCATTGATCAAAAACAAAATTAAAAAAAAAAATGATGTGGGGGGTCCCCCTAAATTCAATACCAGGCCCTTCAGGTCTGGTATGGATTTTAAGGGGAACCCTGCGCCAAAATGTAAAAAAAATGGCGTGGGGTCCCCCCAAAAATCCATACCAGACCCTTATCCGAGCAGGCAACCTGGCAGGCCGCAGGAAAAGAGGCGGGGACAAGAGAGTGCCCCCCCAAACCATACCAGGCCACATGCTCTCAACATTGGGAGGGTGCTTTGGGGTCCCCCCTAAAGCACCTTGTCCCCATGTTGATGAGGACATGGGCCTCATCCCCACAACCCTTGGCTGGTGGTTATGGGGGTCTGCGGGCAGGGGGGCTTATCGGAATCTGGAAGCCCCCTTTAACAAGGGGACCCCAGATCC
This sequence comes from Aquarana catesbeiana, assembly GCF_042186555.1. Lineage (NCBI taxonomy): Eukaryota > Metazoa > Chordata > Amphibia > Anura > Ranidae > Aquarana > Aquarana catesbeiana. The sequence continues at coordinate 35,579,731 of NC_133329.1, read as the reverse complement.
CGACCCTCCCCCCTGTGTGAAATGGTAAGGGGGTACAAAAGTACCCCTACCATTTGACAAAAAAACTGTCAAAAATGTTAAAAATTACAAGAGACAGTTTTTGACAATTCCTTTATTTAAATGCTTCTTCTTTCCATCTTCTTTCTTCTAACTTCTTTCTTCCTTCATCCTTCGGTTTCTTCCTCCATCTTCTTCTTCTGGTTCTTCTGGTTCTTCCTCCGGTGTTCTCATCCAGCATCTTCCTCCGTGGCATCTCCTTCTCTTTATCTTCTTTTCTTCATCTTCTTCTCCGGGTCGCTCCACATCCATGATGGCATGGAGGGAGGCTCTCACTGTGTGACGCTTCTCCTCTTCTGACGGTTCTTAAATAATGGAGGGCGGGGCCTCCCGGTGACCCTGCCCCCCTCTGACGCACGGGGACTTGACGGGGACTTCCCTGTGGCATTTCCCATGACGTCAGAGGGGGGCGGGGGCACCCGTCACCCGCCCTCCGTTATTTAAGAATCATCAGAAGAAGAGAAGCATCACACAGCGGGAGCCTCCCATCCAATCGTGGATGCAGAGCGGCCTGAGAAAAGAAGATGAAGAGAAGAAGGCGCCGCTGAGGAAGATGACGGAGGAGAACCAGAAGAACCAGAAGAAGAAGAAGATGGAGGAAGAAACCAAAGGAAGATAGAAGAAAGAAGAAGCATTTAAATAATGCGTCTCCTTCTCTTTATCTTCTTTTCTTCATCTTCTTCTCCAGGCCGCTCCACATCCATGATGGCATGGAGGGAGGCTCCCACTTTGTGACGCTTCTCCTCCTCTTCTGACGGTTCTTAAATAACAGAGTCACCCAGTGACCCCGCCCCCCTCTGACGCACGGGGACTTGACGGGGACATCCCTGTGGCATTCGCTGTGACGTCAGAGGAGGCGGGGTCACCCGCTCTCCGTTATTTAAGAACCGTCAGAAGAGGAGAAGCGTCACACAGCGGGAGCCTCTCATCTAATCGTGGATGCAGAGCGGCCCGAGAAAAGAAGATGAAGAGAAAAAGGCGCCGCTGGGGAAGATGCCGGACGAGAACACCAGTGGAAGAACCAGAAGAACCAGAAGAACCAGAAGAAGATGGAGAAAGAAACCAAAGGAAGATAGAAGATAGAAGAAAGAATAAGCATTTAAATAAAGGAATTGTCAAAAACTGTCTCTTGTCATTTTTAACATTTTTGACACTTTTTTGTGAAATGGTAGGGGTACTTTTGTACCCCCTTACCATTTCACACAAGGGGGAGGGCTGGGATCTGGGGGTCCCCTTGTTAAAGGGGGCTTCAGGATTCCGATAAGCCCCCTGCCCACAGACCCCCACAACCACCAGGCAAGGGTTGTGGGGATGAGGCCCTTGTCCCCATCAACATGGGGACAAGGTGTTTTGGGGGGCTACCCCAAAGCACCCTCCCAATGTTGAGGGCATGTGGCCTGGTACGGTTCAGGATGGGGGGGCTCTGCCAGGTTGCGTGCACGGTTAAAGGTCTGGTATGGATTTTTGGGGGTACCACACACCATTTTTTTTTGTTTTGCTGCGGGGTTCCCCTTAAAACCCATACCAGACCTGAAGGATCTGGTATAGATTTTGAGGGGGACCCCACGCCATTTTTAAAAAAAAATTTTGGCCGGGGTTCCCCTTAATATCCACACCAGACCTGAAGGGCCTGGTATAGAATTTAGGGGGACCCCCACGTCATTTTTTTTTAAATTTTGGTTCGGGGTTCCCCTGTGGGGAATTCCCATGCCATTTTTATAGCGACTATTAATGAATTGCCGGTCCGACAATACACATAACAGTTCATTAATAAAAACGGCATTGGGAATTCCCCACAGGGGAACCCCGAACCAAAATTTTAAAAAAAATGAAGTATGGGGTCCCCCTAAATTCCATACCAGGCCCTTCAGGTCTGGTATGCATTTTAAGGGGAACCCTGGCCAAAATTTAAAAAACAAAATGGCGTGGGGTCCACCTCAAAATCTATATCAGACCCTTCAGGTCTGGTATGGGTTTTAAGGGGAACCCAGCGACAATTTTTTTTTAAAAATTGGAGTGGGGTCCCCCCCAAAAATCCATACCAGACCCTTATCCGAGCACGCAACCTGGCAGGCCGCAGAAAAGGGGGGGGATGAGAGAGGGCCCCCCTCCTGAACCGTACCAGGCCACATGCCCTCAACATTGGGAGGGTGCTTTGGGGTAGCCCCCCAAAACACCTTGTCCCCATGTTGATGGGGACAAGGGCCTCATCCCCACAACCCTTGCCCAGTGGTTGTGGGGGTCTGTGGGCGGGGGGCTTATCGGAATCTGGAAGCTCCCTTTAACAAGGGGACCAGTGTCCTGTAGTGCGGGAGAATTATCAATTTATCTCTGGAGTTGATCCCCTTTTTAATGCATGCCAATATTCTGTTTGCTTTGTTAGCAGCAGCTTGGAATTGCATGCCATTGCTGAGCCTATTGTCTACTAGGACCCCCAGGTCCTTTTCCATCTTAGATTCCCCCAGAGGTCATACACGGCTGCGGCTCCCGTGCCTGTGAGCATGGACAGCGTCTCCCCGCAGGAATGTAGTCCCAGTGGAGGGAGCGCACACACACGATAACCCCCTTCAGAATGGCTCTGCTGATGGGGGCAACCATCTGGGAGAACAACAGGAAGTGGGGAAAACGAACCCCCCAAAAAAAGCATTTGAAAACTAAATTGAACGAAATGGTAAGTGAAAACACACTACACTACCTTAAAGGAGCAGGATTAGCAGAAAAAAAAGCCGAAGGTTTAGTATCCCTTTAAGGACCGGGCCTATTGTTTACATGTTAAAATAATATTTTTTGCTAGAAAATTACTTAGAACCCCCAAACATTATATATATATATTTTTCTAACACCCTAGATAATAAAATGGCGGTCGTTGCAATACTTTCTGTCACACCGTATTTGCGCAGCGGTCTTACAAGCGCATTTTTTTGGAAAAAGTACACATTTTTATTTAAAAAATAAGACAACAGTACAATTAGCCCAATTTTTATATATATATTGTAAAAGATGATGTTAAGCTGAGTAAATCGATACCCAACATGTCACGCTTCAAAATTGTGCCCACTTGTGGAATGGCGACAAACTTTTACCCTTAAAAATCTCCATTGGCGACGTTTAAAAAATTCTACAGGTTGCATGTTTTGAGTTACAGAGGAGGTCTAGGGCTAGAATTATTGCTCTCGCTCTTATTACCTGTACACACGATTGGATTGTTTGATAGGAGTGCGTTAAAAAAATGCTCTGTTCTTTTAAAAAAAAAAATTGTCACTTCTATTCCTATTATAAGGAATGTAAAGATCTCTTGTAATAGAAAAAAAAGCATGACAGGTCCTCTTAAATATGAGATCTGGGGTCAAAAAGATCTCAGATCTCATATTTACACAAAAATGCAAAAAATTAAAAAATGTTGTTTGAAAAAATAAAATTGTCTCTTTAAGATCTATGGGCGGAAGTGACGTTTTGGTGTTGCTTCTGCCCTGCAATGGTATGGAGGCCGGGTGGGGGCCATCTTCCCCTCACTCAGTTCCATGCCTAACAGGGAAGAGGACCCGATCGCCACCGCCGGCGGCTCCGGTAAGCGGCTGAGGGCACCAGAGCGCGATAATAGTGATCTCGGTGCAAATCCGCCACAGAGACCACTTTTATCTGAAAGCGGACCGCCCGCTCTTGAAGAGGATACCAGGGTTATGGTAGCTAGCTCCTGCCATAACAACGACACCCCTCTTCAAAGTTCCACCGTATAATGATGGCGGGTGGTCCGTAAGTGGTTAAGGTAACCACAAAGAATTAAAAAGTGTATTTTTTTAATTTAAAATTTCTCAATATTCTCAAATTAAAAGAATACTGATAAAAAAAACTGTGGCATAGATTGTACAGCACCTCCCACCAAATAACCCCATCAACTACCTACTTGCCATATAAAATACCAAAACAAATTGGATACTACATCCATACATATCATATAACATTGATTATCTCATGGCAATGGCATCTGAAAGTGGGTGTGATATATTAAGCAGCAAGTGAACATGTTCATTGAAAAAAAGAGCATTGTGCATTGTACTGAAATTTAGTAATTGCAGTTATATAACAAACTGGTCAGACACAATTTGCATCATCCCCCCACCCCCAGCCGTATGCTTCATACAAAGTCCCAAACCTCTTTTTTCAATGAATTGTCAAACAGGGATGGAGGCATTGTACCTACGGGTCCTATGCCTCGTATAAAGTCCCAAATCTCCCCTTTCCCCCAAATGCATGTTATCTATGAAATGGATGTGTTGAAAGCAGATAAAATGGACAAGCATAAGGATTTGAGTGAATTATAATGGCTAGACGGCCTGGTCAGAGCTACGCTAAAACAACAGCTTCTGTGAGATGTTCCTGGTCTGCCGTGGTCAGGACAGACAAAAGTGGTCCAAGGAAGGAAAATTGGAGAACTGGAAACAGGGTCATTAAGGCACATGGGAAGTGAAGGCTGGCCCATGTAGTCCAATCCAATGGAAGATCTACCGTACAGTTGTGCTCAAAAGTTTGCATACCCTTGCAGAATTGGTAACAGTATGTACATTTTTTAAAGAAAACATGAATGAGCAGGCAAATTCCATAACTTTTATTTCTTGTGGGATTCATATGCTATTACTGTAGGTCATAGCAAAATGGCACAATCATAAAACAAAACATGGCAACAAGTAAACCAATAAAATGCCCCCTGTTCAAAAGTCTGCATACCCTTAGTTCTTAATACTGTGTATTGCCCCCTTAACATCAATGACAGCATGCTGTCTTTATGAGGCCCCAAATTCTTGCAGATATTATAGCTGCCCATTCATCTTGGCAAAATGCCTCCGGGTCATGCAAAGTTTTTTGTTGTATTGCATGAACTGTATGTTTGAGATCTTCCCATTGTGGTTTAATAATATAAGGTCAGGAGACTGTGACCACCCCAGAACCTTCACCCTTTCTGCTGTAACCACTGGAAGGTCAACTTGGACTTGTGATTAGGGTCATTGTCATGCTGGAAAGTCCAAGAGTGTCCCATGCTTAGATTTGCTGCAGAAGAATGCAAATTGCCTGCCAGTATTTTCTGATAACATGCTGCATTCATCTTGCCATCAATTTTCACAAGATTCCCTGTGCCTTTAGGGCTCACCCCCCCAAAAAACATCAGTATGCCGCCACCATGCTTCACAGTGGGGATGGTATTTTTGTCTCTATAGGCCTTGTTGACCCCTTTCCAAACATAGTGCTTGTGGTTGTGACCATAAAGTTCTATTTGGGCTTGAGAAGAGTATTAGGTAGGTGAGCTTGTTCAAGAAAAGAGGCACAATCCCCAAATAAGGTAAACAGGTTCAAGGACAAAGTACCCCCTTATTTTCCAGACGGAGAGATTAGGGGAAGCGATGAATTTTTAGCATGCCTAACTAATATAACCGCAAAGAACAATATATATACTGCATGTCAGGAACCATGAATCAGATGGAGACAGAAAATGCAGTAAAAATCACACCTTTTTAATAAAATGTTAAAAATGGTACAAATAGTAAACATAGTCAAAACAGAGTCAGGGTATGGTAGCCAAAGCGGGTAGTCAGAACAAGCCAGTGAATCAGGAAGCCAGAGATCAGCGTAGTTGGAGGCAGCAGACAGGATCAGGAACCAGAAGGGATGTCAGCCAGGCAAGTCTTCAACAGGAACACAGCAGAGAGTCTCCAGATATATTGACCAAGGCAAAGGGACAGAAGGACTGAACCAGGCAGTTTAAATAGCCAGAAGGGGCTGGCTGTGGGCTGGGCTGATGAGCAGGAAATGATGACCAGGTGAGCCACTGTGGAGCGAGGAGTGCTGGCAATTAGACATGTGCGATTAGTTTCGTACGAATCGGAAATTCGTATGAATTTCCGAAAATTCGTACATTCGTAAGGATCCAAAATATGAATTTTTATACATATGAATTTTGTACGAAATACGAAATTTCGTTTACGAACTTCGGATAAATTTATCATAATGAACTTTCGTTATTGTTACAAAAAGTTTACGAACCTAACGAAAATTCGTATTTCGTATGAATCCGAATTGAATTTCGGACACGAATTCCGAATTCTGAATCAATTTTAATATGAAACGGAACGGAGCGAAACAAAACAAATTTATTGACAGCGCACATGTCTACTGGCAATTAAACGACAGCTGAGCAACCTGAGCGAGAGAAGGAAGGGCTGAGAGCCCAGCCCTGACAAGATAAGAATATAATATTTATTTAATAAAATCTTTTGTCAGTCTACAATCACATAGTACACGCTACCAGGCATGTCATATAAACAACAGAGCATCAGAAAGTGACGAAGAGTGGTAGGATTAAAGTGTTTCGCCCAAAGTGGCCTCTTCAGGATCCATTTTGTTTTCCAAACTTTCTAGCTGGTAGATAATACAGGCAATACATTATTCCAACATAGTATTACTATAAAGTATACATTTCATATGTTGCAATGACAAAAAATGAAAAAAAGATTAAAACATTGTATGAACATAAAGACACCCAAAGGGAGAGTAGAGAAATAAAAATTGAAACAAGGAACCGACTCCCAAGAGAGCATGGAGGATCAGCAATTTGGTGGGACAATGGAAATTGAAAATAGAGTACAAACCCTGATGGGATACTCACCCAAGGTGAGAAGCAGGAGGAAAAGATGAAAAGATAAGTACCAGGCAAGTGATAATATCTGTTCAAATAAAAATGAAAAAAATGTGTGTATATATAGTATATATAGATATAGCTACAGGACTATATATCTATTTTTTGGTTGCCTGTGTTTGACCTTTGGATCGTGGCTATTATCTGATCCCCTCTCTTTACCCCTGCCTTCAGGTCTAAATCTGGTTACCTTCCTTTGCCAGGAGGATTCAATCTTTTTGGTAAGTTAGTTTAATGGTGCTTATGTATACTAGTTGGGAGTTTGTTCCTTGTTTTATTTTTTATTTTTTTCTCTTCCCTCCCTCTGGGTGTCCCTATATTTGTACAATGTTTTGATCTGTTTTCATTTTTTTTGTAATTGGAACATATGAAATGTATATTTTAATGTAATACTGTGTTAGAATAATGTATTGCCTGTATTATCTACCAGTTAGAGAGTTTGGAAAGCTAAGTGGATCCTGAGGAAACCTGCTTTTGGGTGAAACTCGTTGATCCTACCATTTCTTGTCACTTTCTGATGCTCTGTTGTCTGTATGAACAATTCTTCATACAGACAACATGAACAATTCTTCTGGCAGTTGTGGCTGCTACTTCCTTTTTTGTTCCCTGCAAAGTAAAAGCATAATGTGCTAGTATGCATCGCATACTAGCACATTATGTGACACCTATCTGCAAACGAAGCCCGCGCTGTCCCCGCTGGAGGCCATATCCATGTTCGCCCATCTTCCTTTCAGGGCTACGGACTCTGGCAATGTGACTGGCTGGAGTCGCGTGACGTGACGTCACTCATGCGTATGGGAGCTTCCAGTTACGGCACTTGCTAGTGAAGAAACGGCACAAAAGGGTCATTTTCTTCACAGTGCATGCGCCAATGACATCATCAGTGCAGTACAAAGTAAATATCTCCTAAATGGCGCACGTTTAGTAAATAGTTACAGTACCTATAATTAAGCCTTATTCTAGGTCTACCTATAAGTTCAACTTGAAAATGGAGGTTTACAACCCCTTTAATAAGTGATTGAATAGTACTGATGCCAGGTCACCCTGAGGCTAGGTGACAGATGCACACCGTTGGGATCAGGAGTGCACCGCAAGGCAGTGGACCCTACGGCTGACTGCTGCGGATGTAAGGAAGGAAGGGCCGCTGGAACACCAACACGGATCCCACCGGGGTTAGAGCGTAGGATTCCCTGGGGCGCGGAGTCTAAGAGCTAGCAGTTGTTCACCAGAGCCTCTAGTGGTGAGGATGGACTGGGCTGCAACTGGCTCCAGGTCGTGACCCCCAGGGTCCCCCAGCTCACACCCACAGTAGGGAACCGGAGGATAGGGATAGTAAAGGAGTAAGCCAAGGTCAGGGCCACAAGCAGACAAGGACAACAGAGTACACGCCAAGGTTCAGGGTCACAGGCAAACAGGCATAGTCGGTAACACGTCAAAGGTCAGGGTCACGAGCAGACAGGAATAGTGGAGAACACGCCAGGGTCGGTAACAGAAACAAACGTAGAGCACACAGCAGGCAGGAACAGGAAGCCAAACACACAAAGGTTAATCAGCAGGGCTGGCCTGCAGTGCAGAGGTTAATATAGAGTTCTCAGATAGGAACTGGGGTGGAGCCATGCTAGAGGAGTGTTAATAAAAGCAATCAGGTGAGAGACAGCTGGTCTTTAGAGATGAACACATGGAGACAGGTAAGCTGACAGACAACTCTATTGCATAACCATGACAGTACCCCCCCTCTTACGAGGCCTCCCCCTTCCCCGCTTGGGACCAGGTTTAGAGGGGAACTTCAAATGAAACTTCCTCAACAGACGAGATGCAAAGACCTCAGAAGCCTTGATCCACGACCTCTCCTGAGGATCAAACCCCTTCCAATGCACGAGGTACTGGAGAATGCCTCTACAGAGTCGGGAATCCAAAATTTGGCTAACCTCGTACTCCTGATTATCCTCAGAGACCGGCGCTGTGGTAGAGAGAGGGCGAGAGAACGTATTGAGGACTAAAGGCTTCAGAAGGGCAACATGGAAGGAGTTAGAGATTTTGAGGCTTTTGGGAATCTGGAGCTTGAAACAAACTGGATTCAGTTTAGAAGTTATGGTGTACAGACCAATGAATCTTGGGGCAAATTTGAGAGAAGGAACCCGGAGTTTGATGTTCGTGGTGGAGAGCCAGACTTTGTCTCCTAGCTGAAGAGAAGGCGGCTTACGCCTGCGACGGTCAGCAAAACTCTTGAATTTGTTGGCAGCTTTCTGGAGGGAATCATGAATGTCAGCCCACATGGAATTGAATGATTCCTGAACAGTAGCCAAGGCTGAAATGTCGGAAGAACAGGTCATAGGAAGAGGGAGTTGAGGATGTCTTCCATAAACAGTGATAAAGGGTGTTTTCTGAGAACTGACGTTGACATGATTATTGTGGGAGAACTCTGCCCATGGGAGTAGTGATGCCCAATAATCATGATGAGCCGAGACCAAGGTACGGAGAAAGACCTCCAACTCCTGATTAACCCTCTCAGTCTGGCCATTGGATTGGGGATGGTAAGAAGAGGTAAAATCCAAGGTAATGTTGAGGGATTTGCAAAAGGCTCTCCAAAAACAGGATGTAAACTGAACACCCCTGTCCGAAACGACATGGGAAGGAACACTATAAAGGCGGAAATCTCTCGTACAAAAATGGGAACCAAGGCAGAGGCAGAAGGGAGACCAGGAAGATGAACAAAATGAGCCATCTTGGAGAACCGATCAATTACCACCCAAATGGCTGTATTATTCTCCGACAGCGGAAGATCTGTGATAAAATCCATGGCGATGTGAGACCAGGGCTCCTTAAGAATGGGCAAGGGCATGAGAAAACCAGCAGGGGCTTGTGTGGAAGATTTAGACTGAGCACAGACATGACAAGCCTTAACGTAATCTTTAACATCTGAGCGGAGGTTAGGCCACCAGTAGAGACGACTGACTGACAGGAAGGATTGGAGGAACCCAGCATGACCTGCCACCTTGGAATCATGTCCCCAATGAAGGATCTTAGCTCTTTGCTCCGTGGGAACAAAGGTCTTGCCAGGAGGAATTTTTGATTCCAGGGTGGTAGAATGGGCAACAATGTATGAGGTCGGAATGATCGGCTCAGGATCAGGGGTGGACTCCTCGTTCAAAGTGTCAAATGACCTAGAGAGCGCATCAGCCCGACCGTTGCAGGAACCAGGTTTGTACGTAATCGTGAATTTAAAATGAGAAAAGAAGAGACTCCACCTGGCCTGTCTGGGGTTCAGACATTTAGCATTCTGTAGATATTGTAGATTCTTATGATCAGTAAAGATCGTAATGGAGTGAGGCCACTCTCCCAACGCCAATTTAATTGCGAGAAGTTCCCGATCGCCAATGGCATAATTTCTCTCTGCCTGAGAAAATTTTTTGGAGAAGAACGCACATGGTTGACGTCTCTTCTCAAAGAACTGAAGAAGCACAGCTCCCACCCCCATCGAAGAAGCATCTACTTCAATAAAAAAATGGGTCCCCAGGATTTGGTCTCCTCAAGAGAGGTCCAGAAACAAAGGCCTGTTTCAGATCGTGAAATGCAGAGACAGCCTCAGAAGGCCAGTCTCTGGCATTCGCACCCTTCTTGGTTAAAGCAATAATAGGCACGGCAATGGAAGAGTAATTCCTTATGAACTGCCTATAATAATTTGTGAAGCCAAGAAAGCGCTGTGTGGCCTTGAGGCTAGCAGGAAGGGGCCAGCTGGTAATGGCCGAGACCTTTCCGGGATCCATACGAAGACCCAAACTAGAAACAAAACATCCCAGAAACAGGACCTTAGGACATTCAAAGGAACATTTCTCCAGCTTGGCATAGAGATTATTCTCTCTAAGGCGTTGAAGAATGGTGCGGACATGGTTTCTGTGAGCAAGCAGATTTTCGGAAAAGATGAGAATGTCATTCAGATCGATGACAACAAACTGATACAGGAGATGACTGAAGATTTCATTAACAAAGTTCTGGAACACAGCTGGAGCATTACACAAACCAAAAGGCATAACCAGGTATTCGTAATGCCCGTCCCTAGTGTTAAACGCAGTCCTCCATTCGTCCCCTTTCCGTATTCTAATGAGATTGTATGCACCTCTGAGATCCAACCTGGTGCAAATGGAAGGCCCCTTCAACCTGTCGAATAGCTCAGATATTAGAGGTAAGGGGTATCGGTTTTTGATGGTCACTGCGTTTAACCCTCGATAGTCGATGCAGGGTCTGAGGGTACCATCCTTTTTAGCAACGAAAAAGAACTCTGCTCCTGCAGGCGACGAGGATTTCTGGATGAAACCTCTCTCCAGATTCTCGGCAACATACTCAGACATGGCCTGGGTCTCTGGAATAGACAGAGGGTAGGTACGGCCCCTGGGCAGAGTTGCTCCAGGGACAAGGTCAATGGCACAGTCAAAAGATCTGTGGGGAGGAAGCACCTCAGCAGACTTCTTACAGAACACATCCGGGTAATCGCTGTATGCCGCGGGAAGATCAAAAGATACGGATGTGGTAGTAATGGGAAGTCTCTCCTTGGGGACCACCTTGAGAAGACAGGACGAGAAACACGAAAGACCCCAAGCCAGGATCTGCCCAGAGACCCAGTCCACATGTGGAGAGTGGAGCTGTAGCCAAGGAAGGCCCAATACAATGGGAGTAGAGGCCTTGGGTAGAATGAGGAAGGAAATCCACACCTAGTAGAGTATCCCTACCGTCATCCTAATAGGTAGCGTCTGGAAACGTATAGGTCCCCCTGGGAGCACAGTGCCATCAATTGCCGAGACTACCAGTGATGTAACGAGAGGAGAAAGGGTAAGCTTCATAGAAGAAGCAGTTCTCCAGTCCATAAAATTGCTGCAGCCCCGGAGTCCAGATATGCTAGGACCTACATGGAGGAACACCAGAAGAAGAAGACGAGAAGGTGATGTTTCTGGGTCCAATACTCCACCTTCCAAATGTGTTTCCCAGACGAAGCGAGCAGGAGTCACGAAAATGACCCTTGCCCCCACAATAAAGACACAAGCCAAGAGTTCTGCATCTAGCACATTATTTGGGGGTTAGTCTGGTCCGGCCCAGCTGCATAGGTTCCTCAGCAGGCAGAGGATGCTCCACAGAGTGACAAGGGAAGAGTTCTGGCTGACTAGGACCTAGGGGGTGCTGGCGTCTTTTTTCTTGGGACCTCTCCTGGAAACGAATGTCAATCTGATTGCACAAGGAAATTCAATCGTCCAGACCGGCGGGGATGGCTCTTCCTGCTAATTCGTCCTTCACTCGGTCAGAGAGGCCATGTAAAAAGGTTGCGACCAGGGCCTCATTGTTCCAGCTCAATTCAGCTGTGAGGATACGGAACTGAAGCATATATTGTCCCACTGAACAAGATTCTTGGTGAAGGCGTAAAAGTGCACTAGCCACTGAAGAAACTCGAGCTGGCTCCTCGAAGATATTACGAAAAAGCTTCAAGAAGTTGGACAGGCTGGAAACCACCGGGTCATTCTTCTCCCACAGGGGGGCAGCCCAATCTAAAGCTTCACCAGAGAGGAGGAAAATGATATAGGCTACCTTTGCCAGATCAGACAGAAAATTTTGAGGCTGGAGCTCAAAATGAATGGTGCATTGGCTGAGGAAGCCCCTGCAGGCCTTGGAGTCCCCAGAGAAACGGGACAGAGCCGGCAGTAAATATGAATGTGTGGCTGCGACTGGTGCGATAGGTGCAGCTGCTGATTGTACTTGAGGCTGCAGGTTGGGGTTTCCCAAAGAGGCCTGGAGCTGCTCGAAGCGGGAAGCCAGATCCTTAAAGAATAGCATCACCTGAGTCTGATTAGATTCCTGGGTCTCGAGTCTGCGAACTATGCCCTGCAATAGATCGGCTGCAGGAAGCAGCACGTCAGCCGGGTCCATGGCTGATCAAACTGTCAGGTCACCCTGAGGCTAGGTGACAGATGCACACCGTTGGGATCAGGAGTGCACCGCAAGGCAGTGGACCCTACAGCTGACTGCTGCGGATGGGAGTAAAGAAGGCAGAGCCGCTGGAACACCAACATGGATCCCACCAGGGTTAGAGCGTAGAATTCCCTGGGGCGCGGAGTCTAAGAGCCAGCAGGTGTTCATCAGAGCCTCTAGTGGTGAGGATGGACTGAGCTGCAACTGGCTCCAGGTCGCGACCCCCAGGGTTCCCCAGCTCACACCCACAGTAGGCAACAGGAGGATAGGGATAGTAAAAGAGTAAGCCAAGGTCAGGGCCACAAGCAGACAAGGACAACAGAGTACACACCAAGGTTTAGGGTCACAGGCAAACAGGGATAGTCGGGAACACACCAAAGGTCAGGGTCACGAGCAGACAGGAATAGTGGAGAACACGCCAAGGTCGGTAACAGAAACAAACGTAGAGCACACGGCAGGCAGGAACAGGAAGCCAAACACACAAAGGTTGATCAGCAGGGCTGGCCTGCAGTGCAGAGGTTAATATAGAGTTCTCTGATAGGAGCTGGGGTGGAGCCATGCTAGAGGAGAGTTAATAAAAGCAGTCAGGTGAGAGACAGCTGGTCTTTAGAGATGAACACATGGAGACAGGTAAGCTGACAGACAACCCTATTGCATAACCATGACAACTGACTGGCATATTTAAGGTTTTGGCTATCTTTTTATATACTTTTCCATTTTTATAAAGTTCCATTACCTTGTTACGCAGGTATTTTGAAAGTTCTTTTCTGCTCCACATGGCTTAGTATCTAGCCTGGTCAGTATATCCACATGAGAGCCAACACATTCATTGACTATTTATACACAAACACTATTTTAAAAAGCCACATATGTGGGAAATTAAATTTAATTGCCATTTTAACCTGTGTGTTTCACTTTGTGTGTCTGTACCAAGGCCAAACATTCCAAGGGATGGAAACTTTTCATCAGGACCCTTTGGGTAATTTCTGTTATCATTATGATTTAAAAAGGAGCCAAACAACTGTGATAATAAATGGCTTCATATGATCACTATCCATAGATAAAATTTGGCATGATCAGTCATACAGTGCCTTGAAAAAGGATTCACACCCCTTGAAATTTTCCAAATTTTGCCATGTTGCAACCAAAAACGTAAATGTATTTCATTGGGATTTTGTGTGATAGACCAAAACAAAGTGGCTCAAAATTGTAAAGTGTAAGGAAAATGATAAATGGTTTTCAAAATGTTTTACAAATAAATATGTGAAAAGTGTGGCATGCATTTATATTCAGCCCCCTTTACCCTGATACCCCTAACTAAAATCTAGTGGAACCAATTGCCTTCAGACGTCGCCTAATTTGTAAATAGAGTCCACCTGTGTGTAATGTAATCTCATTATAAATACAGCTGTTCCGTGAAGCCCTCAGAGGTTTGTTAGAGAAACTTAGTGAACAAACAGCATCATGAAGGCCAAGGAACACACCAGACAGGTCATGGATAAAGTTGTGGAGACGTTTAAAGCAGAGTTAGGTTATAAAAAATATCCCAAACTTTGAACATCTCACGGAGCACTGTTCAATCCATCATCCGAAACGGGAAAGAGTATGGCACAACTGCAAACCTACTAAGACATGGCCGTCCACCTAAACTGACAGGCCGGGCAAGGAGAGCAATAATCAGAGAAGCAGCCAAGAGGTCCATGGTATTTCTGGAGGAGCTGCAGAGATCCACAGCTCAGGTGGGAGAATCTGTTCACAGGACAACTATTAGTCGTGCTCTCCACAAATCTGGCCTTTAAGGAAGAAAGCCATTGTTGAAAAAAAAACATAAGAAGTCCTGTTTACAGTTTACGAGAAGCCATGTGGGGGACACAGCAAACATGTGGAAGAAGGTGCTCTGGTCAGATGAGACCAAAATGTACATTTTCGGCCTAAAAGCAATGTGTGGGGGAAAACAAACACTGCACATCACCCTGAACACACCATCCCCACCGTGAAACATGGTGGTGGCAGCACATCATGTTGTGGGGATTATTTTCTTCAGCAGGGACAGGGAAGCTGGTCAGAGTTGATGGGAAGATGGATGGAGCCAAAATACAGGACAATCTTAGAAGAAAACCTTTTAGAGTCTGCAAAAGACTTGAGACTGGGGTGGAGGTTCACCTTCCAGCAGGACAATGACCCTAAACATACAGCCAGAGCTACAATGGAATGGTTTACATCAAAGCATATTCATGTGTTAGAATGGCCCAGTCAAAGTCCAGACCTAAATCCAATTGAGAATCTGTGGCAAGACTTGAAAATTGCTGTTCACAGACGCTCTCCATCCAATCTGACAGAACTTGAGCTATTTTGCAAAGAAGAATTGGCAAAAAATTTCACTCTCTAGATGTGCAAAGCTCATAGAGACATCCCCAAAAAGACTTGCAGCTCTAATTGCAGAGAAAGGTGGTTCTACAAAGTATTGACTCAGGGGGGCTGAATACAAATGCACCCGACACTTTTCACATATTAATTTGTAAAAAAAAATGAAAACCATTTATCATTTTCCTTCCACTTCACAATTATATGCCACTTTGTGTTGGCCTATCACATCAAATCCCAATAAAATACATTTAAGTTTTTGTAACATGACAAAATGTGGAAAATTTCAAGGGGTATGAATACTTTTTTAAGGCACTGTATTTTCAATAGCAATGCCAAAATGTGGGGATTTTTGCCAGGGGATGCAAACTTATATGCATGACTGTTGCTAAGATTGCTAAAAAGTTGAATACTGGTTCTTATAGAAAGGTGTCAGAACACACTGTGTATTTCAGTTTATTGTGTAGGTACTGTAGCTGTGTAGCTGCATACTCATGCTGACCCATGTCCACAGCCTACAATGGGCATGTGTGCATCAGAACTGGACCACAGGAGCAATGGAAGAAGGTGGTCTGATCTGATGAATTCAAGAATGGTTCGAGGAACACAGCGAGTGTAAACTGTTCGAGGTGGCCTCCTAATTCTTCATATCTCAATCCAATTGAGCATCTGTGGGATGTGCTGGAAAAAGAAGTCCAATCCATGGAGTCCCTATCTCGCAACTTACAGAACTGGACCCTCTTGCTGCCAGAGCCCCACACATGTTTAAAAAAAAATTTTAACCCTGAAGAATCCATAAAACACCCAAACACGATATATTTTCTGAAAGTAGACACCATAGAGAATAACATATTGGTAGTTCCAATTTTTTTATGTTACATAATATTAGTGGAAAATTTCATTACACTAAAGTTAATTTTAGGGCACAGAATTGCAACAAACTACCCAATGTTTTAAAAAAAGTATAAAAAATGAGGTTGCCCCAAGTAAATGGATACTCAACATATCAAGCCTTACAACTGAGCGTTCCCATGAAATAGTGACAAACCTACATTTTCTTTAGGCGACACTTTAAAAGCCTCTACAGGTTATCAGTTTAGAGTTACGCAGAAGCTCCAATGCTAAAATTATTGTTCTCACTCCAGCATGTGCGGCAATATGTAACATGTATATCACAACTGTTGACTTTGTGCGTAGGTGCCCCATACAAATGAGTTCACGTTCATATCTGTGTGTATGTATGGGTGGGTGGCCTCAAAATTTTTTTGTGTTTGGGTGTTATTATTTTTTTTTTTTTACTTTTTTTTATCACATAGGGGACAAAAATTCCCCTATGTGATGATGTTTTTGTGACAGGTTCTCTTTAATGAGACACCAGGGGTCTAAAACATCCGTGATGTCTCATCTACCCTCCAGTGAATCTAATGCAGTGTAGATCACACTGCATTCGATTCTTCTGCCTTACAGGCCTGGGAACCTGACAAGGGGACCTGGAAGTGCCATTTTACATGTCGCTTCCTGGTCAGTAAGAAGAAGGGGGAGAGAGTGAATGCATGCCCGCTTGGCTACATCCCCTCTACCTGGTGACACCTGTTAGGTGCACCTGGGGGGGGCAGCCTTTACTGGGGAGAGGGGATTGGAAGCGATCAGGTGGCTTCTTGTCAAGTGCCCCATTAAGGAGGACCGACGGTACCCCTTTATCGGCAGTCCTTCCGCCAACTGTGTGTTTAGTAAAAGGGTTAAAGGATCTGGCATGGTACCAGATACTACAGCATGCTTTAAGAGGTCTAGGGGAGTTCATGCCTTGATGAGTTATGGTGGGTGGTCATAACGTTATGGCTGGTCGGTGTGGTTGTATTGTCATAGTAGGAGGCAAAGTAGGCAGTGATATGGAGATATTATGACATCTAAAAGGTGTTCTGTGGAGGTCATGCTTACAAATGGAATACTAACCATAGGTAGAGATGGAATACTAACCATAGGTAGAGATGGAATACTAACCAGTAGGGATGAGCCGAACACCCCCCCCTGTTTGGTTGGCAGCAGTACATGCGAACAGGCAAAAAATTAGTTCAAACACGCGAACACCGTTAAAGTCTATGGGACACCAACATGAATAATCAAAGGCGCTAATTTTAAAGGCTTATATGTAAGTTATTGTCATAAAAAGTATTTGGGGACTTGGGTCCTGCCCCAGGGGACATGGATCAATGCAAAAAAAAGTTTTAAAAACGGCCATTTTTTCCTGAAGGGCCTGGTATGGAATTTGAGGGGACCCCCACGCAATTTTTTTTTTTTTAATTTTGGTTCGGGGTTCCCCTTAATATTCATACTAGATCCAAAATGGCCTGGTAATGGACTGTGGGGGAATCCCATGCCGTTTTTTTCAATGACTTTTATGTGTATTGCCGGGGCCGACAATTCATTATTCAAAATATAGTATTTTTAAAGGACTTTTTTTTTCCTTTAGAAATGTCATTTTGCTCTTGGACTGTTATAAACATGGGAAACATGCGCCCCTTTACAGGCATACTATAGACACCCCCCAGGTACGAAATATAAAGGAATATTTCACTTTTATTGTTTCACTTTAAGCATTATTAAAATCACTGCTCCTGAAAAAACGGCCGTTTTTAAACTTTTTTTTGCATTGATACATGTCCCCTGGGGCAGGACCCGGGTCTCCAAACACTTTTTATGACAATAACTTGCATATTAACCTTTAAAATTAGCACTTTTGATTTCTCCCATAGGCTTTTAAAGGGTGTTTCACGGCTTTCGAATTTTCCGCAAACTCCCCAAATTGTTCACTATTCCATGAACGGGCGAACAGCCAATGTTCGCGTCAAACTCATGTTCGATCCGAACATAAAACTCATGCCTACTAACCATAGGTAGAAAACATTAACATACAGACAAGCAGGCAAAATGGTAAAGGATGTGGTAGTAATGATGAGGATGATGATGATATGAAATATAATTCTTCTGTGTTATCTGTTTCTTCACAGCTTTCACTTAAACAGGAAGGCGAGATGGACTCTTGCAGTCGCAAAGCACACAAACGCAATATAAATGGTGGTGGGTATACCAGGAACTCTGATCACACTCATTCTGGTCAGGACAATACCAATAAAGACATTTTGGATTCTTTAAATCAGTCAGAGTTGGAAGTGGGTCTAATTTTTTTCCACAATTTGTACTACATTCCAGTTGGGCACCTTAATTTAAGGATTCCTACCCATAATTTAGGAAACATTGTTAGCCAATTTTCATCTGCCTGGGAATCAATCAATACCCAGCTCTATGAATGAATCCCGACACTGAAGTAACATACATTCTAACAAAGCAAGTTCTTTAGTTTTGTTTGTCAAACTTCTTGCATTTGACAACAGAACCTGAAACTGAAAAGTCAGCCTAGTAATGCCAAACTTGTCCTTCCTAAACCAACAAAATAGTCTTGGTAAAGTCTACAATTTTATCATACCTATGGGAAAACTGATCTACGCTGTCAACCTTGAAAACAAGTCAATAAATGTTTCCCTCTTTCAGAATTGATTGTATCATCTTCCACCAACTCTGAATTCAAAATGAATGAGCCAGTCTGCCTCATTGAGAACAGGATAAATAATGGAATAGCACAGCTTGTGGTGAACCCCGAGTCCATCAACATCCTTTCCAAGATCCCCCAACCAGTGGTGGTGGTGTCCATTGTTGGCAGGTATCGGACAGGAAAGTCTTACCTGATGAACAGGTTGGCTGGAGCTCAGAAAGGTGAGTGGTCATCTTTTAAGTGGTTTCTAAAATTCCAATGACATTAGATTTGGAAACAAATTTGAATGTCTCCAGCCCAATTAAAATATCAGTGTTATTTTACATCGTTTGGATTCACAAAAGATTTTATCTTCCTTTCCTTGACTGACAGTGCCACCAGGTTCTACTGTTGTAAGTGGCTTATCTGCTTTTTGGCCCCACAGTTTAATCAGGCAGCCCTGTTAGAAGCCTCCCAAACAATGCTGCACAATATTACATAGATTGCTCCTCGGTACTATACACAGTTTGGAGCATGATTCATATTTTCATTAGTTGTTTTGGTATTGCTGGCTCAGAAACTCAGAATTTTCGAAGGTACCAGAACTTTTCCAAAATTTGGTCAAAACACAACTGATTCACGTTTCAGAGGTTCATTCATCTCCAGTTATTAGAAAGAGTTGAAGCTACAATGCCGTGTTTATAGTTTTCCATGTTTCCTCTTCACAGGCTTCAGTCTGGGTTCTACTATTCAGGCTCAGACCCAAGGAATCTGGATGTGGTGTGTCCCTCACCCTAATTATGAGGATCGTGTTTTGGTTCTCTTGGACACAGAAGGTCTGGGGGATGTAGAGAAGGTGAGAACTTTAAGATATGACTTATAAGGATTATTAAACTGATTAACAATTATTATGGCTAACTATTGCCCGAATCTCCTTTTTAGGATCTTTTGCATTTTTCATATTGACCATGGATCTTTCAACTTTCAGGGTTTATAAAGATATTATTTTGTATAGCTATATATTGCTTTTCTTTCTCTTTTGCCTGTCTATTCATCCTTCACTAAAACTATTTACATGACCTTTTTACAGTATGTACAGTCAGTGTGTTTATGAGCTATTTGCCCATTTTTATTTAAAAGAAAATTGAATAAAATTGAATGAACAGGAAAAAAGTTGCCCACATCGGGGTTTTCCACATTACACAATGCTTTTAGCCTCCTGGTTGGTTTGATGCTTTAACCGCTTCAGCCCCTGAAGATTT
This sequence comes from Aquarana catesbeiana, assembly GCF_042186555.1. NCBI lineage: Eukaryota > Metazoa > Chordata > Amphibia > Anura > Ranidae > Aquarana > Aquarana catesbeiana. The sequence goes on along the minus strand of NC_133329.1, from coordinate 35,559,876 downwards.
GGCTGCTCAATGACCGGGCCATTTTTTGCAATACGGCACTGAGTCGCTTTAACTGACAATTGCGCGGTCGTGCGATGTTGTATCCAAACAAAATTGACATCCTTTTTTTTACACAAATAGAGCTTTCTTTTGGTGGTATTTGGGACTAACTAGGAGAGATGACAATTCGTGGTTTCTACTTTGTAGAAACAAACGCTCTGTCATTTCTCCTCTGACAGTATGGGGATTTGTGTGTTTACACACACAAACCAGCATGCTGCCGCTCATGCACGTGGCAATCGCGCCTGTTGGCCATGCCCGCCGGCCACGCACATCGGTTCTCCACTGTGCAGGGGGCACGCGGGCCTCTGGTGTCTTTCCTGGGCAAAGCTGCATATGTACGGGATTTCACCCAGGAGAGCCAATCTGCCACAGTATATCTTCGTGAGGCGGTCGGGAACGGGATACAGATTCATACTTGGCCTGGTTGGTTCAGACAGTCAGCACTTGTCCATTTACACACTCACACTGCTAGTGCAGCTGTTTTCTTTTGATTCAGACCAAAGTAGAACTTTTTCCAAACTTAACCTGCTTGGTGAACACACAAACTAAATGGGGTGTTCACCTAGCAGGCTGAACCTCCGCCTGCAGCGGGAAGTGATGCACTTAGCAGTGGTATTAAAACCGCTGCTAAATGTGACTGCTTCCTGCCTAGACTGGTTGTTAGTAGTGATGAGTCAAACACACTTAGGTTCAGGGCTCCATGAACATTACTGATGTTTGGGTGACAAATCTGAACCCTCATTGATGTCAATGGGAGCCAGATGTTAAAAAAAAAAATAGTTCTGCCTGTTGCAAGGGACTGTCAAACAAAAGGCATGGGGGCTGGGCACTGCCCTGGGGGATATATATATATATATATATATATATATATATATATATATATATATATATATATATATATATATATAAAATCCTTTTCGGTAGTGATTTTACTAATGCTTAAAGGGAAGCATGATTAAGCTACAGATGTAGCGAAACATGTCGGGGGCGTGGCCGAGCGGAGAATAATTACTATACACTAGGTGACAGGAGCAAGCGATCTGTGCGGTTAGCCTAACAGGGGAGACGGAGGATCCGGTGGACAAACGAGCGAGGAGGGGGTGAGAGAATCATCTGACACGCCAGTTGTTACAGGGTCCGCCGTGACCGCATACCCCCCAGGGAGGCTTGTCCAGATCGCTGTGTTGATATTTCAGTGTGCTGATTGCCGTGGAGTTGTGCTGTGCTTTTATATTTTTATACAATGTGAGTGTATCTTTTGAAGTGTCATTTGAAGTGTGTGTCATTAAAAGTTGTTACGTTATCACACTATTGGGAGTTTTCTCATTCTTATATGGAGGAAATCTCTGGATGGAATAAACCTAACCCCTGCTGGTAGCCTGGATACTCCTATGCTTGTTAGCCTCATACGAGAGTGGAGGCAGAGAGAGCTGGTGAGAGACTGTCTATTGGGAGAGGGAGCACGGAACACAGAGGTGTGGTGGAAGGTTCCATTTAATATCAAGAAACACTGAGGATTTGCTGTGGCACAGTTGTTGTGTTTTATTGAACCACTATCACGGACTTTTTTTACACATTTGTGTGTATTCATCATAGACTTTATGCATTAGTCACTTTTATTAATGTATATGGTGTTATTATTTTATTATTTGAAGAAGGAGTCACACATTTAATTTGTTATCATCAACACTTAGTCACTTTAGGTATTGTATTTATTTAATGCATTTATTTGATTTATTTATGCATATATAATTTTTTTTGATTTTTTGATTTTTTTTGCACCTGAAATAATGTGCTCATTAGATTAGTTAGTTTTTTTGCACTGGATATAGTGTCAACACATGTGTGTTTAGGATAGCGCCACAATTTTTGATTCTTCACGTGGGTGTGATACACCATTAGCACGTCACAAGATTTGAAAATACATGTTATATGGTTTATATTTACTAAGTGGCAGCTGTAGGTATAGTTTACCAACTGAAGATAGTCATCATCTAGGTTGTTGTTCCGAGGCGCAGTGGTGGTCTACTGGGTATAGGGTGGCTATTATACTTAGAGGTACCGCACATTAATATATATATATATATATATATATATATATATATATATATATATATATATATATTTTATTTTAAAAATCCTTTTCGGTAGTGATTTTACTAATGCTTAAAGGGAATTTTAATTTTCTTTTCAAAATTTCTTAAATACAATGCCAAGGGGATGCCCTGTCCATACCTGTGAAGTGGTGTATTTGTGTAATATATAAAAATGTAATTTACAAAAACAAAAAGTGGGATTAAATTGCCGGCAGTATGACAACAGCTTCTTCAGTTTGTTTGTAAACCGAGCAGCCAGAGGATCCCTTCACCTATTCCACTCCCTCTTTCTAGATGAGGGTCTAGTGTAGATGTTAATGGGGGACCCACACAAAAAAAAACATGAGGTCCTTTCAAATCCTTTTTTTTTGTTTCACAAGGTTTTATTGGGTGAAAATGAAAATACAATACAGTGCAATAAAAGAATAAAAAAATGAAAGTGTTTACACTAACAGTTGAGATGAGTTACATTTTACAGTAGGATGAATTGTCAGTGTGGTTGAGAACAGATCTATTAGTCTAAGTAAATATTTAACAAATATTTCCCCATTTTAATTCGGCTGAGATAATTATTAAATTGAAAATATTCCTTTTGGGTGATGAGGGAAACCAGGGAAAAAGGGATAAAATAAATGGGTATACACAATTAAAGAGAGAGGGGGGGTTGTATAAATGTAGGACCAGGACTCTTATTGTAATAGTTTTCCCCAACACTCCTATGCACTTTGTTTTTTAAAGAAGAAAAAAATAAAAAATTAAAATTTAGTTATTGCTTGATGATTATTTTATAGGTCTGAGAGTTTTTGAAATCTATCCAGTTTTGCCATGTTGCTGAAAATGTAGTTATTTTCTCCTGAGAAATACTTATGAGTTCCTCTATTTTTTCTATACTGTTTATCCTCCTGAACCATTCAGCTTTTGATGGAATGGCGTTTGAGCGCCAGTGGTAGGGGATACAATGTCGCGCTGCATTAATCATGTACATAGATAGGGATTTTAAGTATTGTTTTCTGGAAAAGAAGATAAAGTGTAGGAGGTATTGTGCTGGGTTAAAACTTACATTTTCTGAAGTGATTAAGGTAATGGTTTCATGTACTAATTTCCAGAAGTTTTGAATTAACGGGCATTACCACCATATATGTAGCCTCGAGCCTTCCTCTTGTTTGCATCTCCAACATCTATCAGATATTAGGGGGGAGAATTTATGTAGAGTGGTAGGAGTTCTGTACCATCTAGTACTGATTTTGAAGCCACACTCTTGAGTGGCCACATTTAGAGATCCTTTATGTGTGTTCATGTACATTTTTTCCCATTTTTTTTCCGTTAAGTTAATATCCAGTTCTCTTTCCCAGTTTTGGCATGACATGCTGGAGAAGTCCGTCGTTCCCTCAAAAAGTGAGTTGTAAAGGGTTGAAGTGATATGTCTGTGAGGGTTTTTTTTTTGTACATAAGTCTTCTAATGTTGTAAGGGGTTTTGTCCAGGATTGGGCCGATTCGTTTCTGGTCAGAAAGTGTCTAATTTGTATAAAGTTCCATTGTGGGAGTATGAATGGTTCTATGTTTTTGTTTATATCTTCCCTAGAGAAAAGTTTTCCTTTCTTAAAGAAGTGTTTGGTCTGAATTTCATTGTGTGGCCAGCAATGTGTTAAAAAGTTTTTCTCTAGACCCGTGGGGAAAATCTGGATTGTTTCTCAGTGGTGTGAGGGGACTCATCCAGGGAGATGTGTTGTTAATTTTGAAGGTGCTATGAAAGATTCCTAGTGTGGGACCCATGAGAGGGTGTGATTTAACAGATTTTGAATGGTGTTTCGGATGAATCCATGGTAGAGACTTTAACTCTTGTGGGAACTGTATTTGTTCTAATGAAACCCAGTCTTTAACTGTTTGATGAATGTTCCAGTCTACAATTCGTGTTAAAAGAGCTGCCTGATGATATTTCCTTAGGTCAGGGAGCGCTATACCTCCTTTATTATTGGGCATGTTTAATCTTGTATATTTGATTCTAGGTGGTTTGCCTCTCCAGATAAAGGTAGAACATGCTTTGCGAAAAGAGGCAAAGAATGATAAAGGCAATCTAATGGGGATTGTTTGCATTACGTATAGGAATCGGGGTAAAATTGTCATCTTGATTAAGGAAGCTCTCCCAAACCAAGATACGTTTAAAGAATTCCACCCTTTTAAATCTTCATGTGTTTCTTTTAGTATGGGCGTGAAATTTAGTTTAAAAAGATCAGTTAGATTTGAGGGGATTTCAATTCCTAGGTATGTTATACTTTGTTTGGCCCAAGTGAATGGGAAGTGTATTTTACATAATTCAACTACATTAGTAGGTAATGTAATGTTAAGAGCGTTGGACTTTGAGTGATTGATTTTTAGATTTGATAGTAGGTTGAAATGTTCCAGGTCTTGAAGAAGGTTGGGTAATGAAATATGGGGTTCTGAGAGGAAGAGAAGCATGTCATCGGCAAACGCTGCAATTTTATATGTATTATTTTGGATCTCTATCCTCTTAATGTCCTGGTTAGCTCTGATTCTGTTTAGTATAGTTCTAATGTTAGAACAAATAGTAGTGAGGATAAGGGGCAGCCCTGTCTAGTGCCATTTCGTATGTTGAAGGCGTTCGACAGGTGGCCATTGATGCGTACTCGTGCTGTTGGGTTAGAGTATAGTGCTTTGATATATGATCTCATTTGTGATATGCACTTCATTCTCTGCACTTCAGCGATTGCACGAAGCAAACGAATACAGCAATCTGCACTGGAAAGCAGCTAACAGACTGCAGGTGACCCTGTCTCTCTATTAAGCTCTCCTTCCACTCTGTAACATGCACTCTCTACCACTGCTTCTGATCCTCTCCTCTCTCCTCAAACTCTCTTACCTTCACCCCCCCTCTCCACCCACCTGCTTATACATATCACCCTGCCTTCTGTCTTCCCCCTACTACTGCTCCTACCAACTCTCGCTCATTCTACATCCATACACTGATAAAACCTCCAGTACTCTGAGACATGCCCCTTCACATAAATCACAGTCCCACATTACCTCCCTCACCCTCCTGCTTCTCCTAATCTCTGGTGACATATCCCCAAACCCTGGGCCACCATCATCTGTCTTTGTCCAACGCTCCCATCCCCCTACACCCTCTGGCAGGAGCCGCAACCCACAGAACTTGGTCTCTATTCCTCTTTCCAAAACCAGCCCCCCCTTTTCCTGTGCCCTGTGGAATGCACGTTCTGTCTGCAACAAACTCACCGCCCTCCACGACCTCTTCATCACAAATTCCTTTAACCTACTTGCCATTACTGAAACCTGGCTTCACGAATCGGATACTATTTCTCCTGCTTCCCTCTCCCATGGGGGCCTTCTCTGGACTCACTCCCCCAGACCAAGTGGACGGAAGGGAGGTGGAGTGGGAATCCTTCTAGCCCCATGCAGCACCTATCAGGTTCTTCACCCACCTCCCTCTCTGACACTCTCCTCTTTTGAGGCACACTGCATTCGTCTTTTCTCTCCCATTTCTCTAAGAATTGCTGTCATCTACCGGCCCCCTGGACCGGTATCAGCCTTGCTTGATGACTTCTCTGCCTGGCTACCCTACTTTCTCTCTTCTGAAATCCCCACAATTATTCTTGGGGACTTCAACATCCCTGTCAACACTAACACTACTATTACTTCTAAACTTCTCAGTCTAACCTCATCGCTTGACCTGAAGCAATGGATACAGGTTCCTACCCACTCCAATGGCAACACCCTTGACCTTGCCTTCTCCTATCTGTGCACTCCGTGCAACCTTTCCAACAATCCACTCCCACTCTCTGATCACCACCTTATTAGTTTTGCTCTCTCCTTGTCTTCCACCTCTTCTCCCTCCAACCGCCTAACAGTTACACGCAGAAACCTTCGCCACCTCAACCCTTCTCTTCTCTACTCTGCTACTGATCACCTCTATGACAAAATCTCCCCCCTGTCCTGCCCCAACCTAGCTACTTTCATCTACAACAGCTCACTGTCTTCCTCCCTAGACAAGCTGGCCCCCCTCACTACACGCAGAATTAGGCCCCGACTGCTACAACCCTGGCAAACAGATGACACCAGAAGTCTCAGAAAACGTAGCCGCGCTCTTGAGCGCCTGTGGCATAAGACTTATGCCGCGTACACACGAGCGGACATTACGGCGGACTTTGCCCGGCGGACTTTTCGACGTACTTTCCGACGGACTTTGTGAATGAACGGACTTGCCTACACACAATCCACCAAAGTCCGTCGAATTCGTACGTGATGACGTACGACCGGACTAAAACAAGGAAGTTCATAGCCAGTAGCCAATAGCTGCCCTAGCGTGGCTTTTTGTCCGTCGAACTAGCATACAGACGGCGGACTTTTCGACCGGACTCGATTTCAACGGATAAATTTAAAACAAGTTTTAAATCTAATTCCGTCAAACTTTTGAGAAAACAAAGTCCGCTGGAGCCCACACACATCGAATTGTCCGACGAAATCCAGTCCGCCGGGCAAAGTCCGCCATAATGTCCGCTCGTGTGTACGCGGCATAAGACCCAGGAAGACTTCACACAATATAAATCTGCCCTCCTAAAATACTACTCCTGCCTTCACACTGCCAAACAGACCTACTTTATCACACTCATCAACACCTTCTCATCCAGTCCATGTCAACTCTTCTCTACCTTCAACACTCTACTTTGTCCTCCACTGCCTCCACCCACCAACTCACTCACTGCCCAGGAGATTGCCAATCACTTCAAAACTAAGATTGATACAATTCATGAGGAGATCGCCAATGCGCAAAAACCTCCCCCATGCAACACCCCATATCCACAGATACAATCATTACTTCCCTCATTCAACCCTGCTACTACTACTGAGGTTGCTAAACTTTTATCTAGCACTCATCTAACCACTTGCCCCCTGGATCCTGTTCCCTTGCAAATGCTACGCTCACCCTCTGACTCGATTCTATGCTCTCTAACTCACATTTTCAACCTCTCCCTCTCTTGTGGTATCTTCCCAAACTCTCTAAAACATGCACTAGTCACCCCCATACTAAAAAAGCCCTCACTGGATCCCACCAATCTCAACAACTTACGTCCCATCTCCTTACTCTCCTTCTCCTCCAAACTTCTTGAAAGACTGGTCTACAACCGACTAAGCGACCATCTGACCATGAATAAACTTCTTGATCCCCTTCAGTCCGGTTTTCGCCCTCAACACTCCACGGAAACTGCTCTTCTTAAACTCTCAAATGACCTACTAATGGCTAAAGCCAATGGACACTATTCTGTACTACTTCTCCTGGATCTCTCTGCTGCCTTTGACACAGTGGACCACCCCCTCCTCCTCAAAAAACTCCACTCCTTTGGTCTCCGTGACTGTACTCTTCGCTGGTTCTCATCCTACCTATCCCACCGCTCCTTCAGTGTCACCTACAACTCTACTTCCTCCTCTCCTCTTCCTTTTTCCGTTGGGGTCCCCCAAGGTTCTGTTCTCGGACCTCTCCTTTTCTCAATCTACACCACCTCCTTGGGTCAGTTGATTGCCTCCCACAGCTTTAAATATCATCTCTACGCTGATGACACCCAAATCTATCTCTCCACCCCCCAGCTCTCTACATCTGTCTCCTCACGCATTACCGACTTACTAGCAGACATATCAGCCTGGATGTCACATCACTTTCTCAAACTCAACCTATCCAAAACCGAGCTCATGATATTTCCTCCCTCAGGTGCCACTTCCCCTGATCTCCCTGTCAAGATCAACGGCTCAACTATCAACCCATCTCCCCACGCCAAGGTCCTAGGTGTAATCCTGGACTCTGAACTAACCTTTCGACCCCACATTCTATCACTATCCAAAGCTTGCCGCCTCTGTCTTCGCAACATCTCCAAGATACGCCCCTTCCTAACCAATGACACCACAAAGCTTCTAATCCACTCCCTGGTCATCTCCCGCCTTGACTACTGCAACTCCCTCCTCATTGGTTTACCTCTAAATAGGCTATCCCCACTTCAGTCCATCATGAACGCTGCGGCCAGGCTCATCCACCACACAAACCGCTCAGCGTCTGCTACACCCCTCTGCCAATCCCTCCATTGGCTGCCACTCAGTCATCGAATTAAATGCAAGATACTAACTATAACTTACAAAGCCATCCACAACCTGGCCCCTAGCTACATCTCTAACCTAGTCACAAAATACCAACCTAATCGTTCTCTTCGCTCCTCCCAAGACCTCCTGCTCTCAAACTCCCTTGTCACCTCATCCCATGCTCACCTTCAGGACTTCTCCAGAGCCTCCCCCATCCTCTGGAATGCTCTACCCCAATCCGTCCGATTTTCTCCTACTTTATCCACTTTCAGACGATCCCTGAAAACTCATCTCTTCAGAGAAGCCTATCTGGCCCCCACCTAACAACTGTACATTTATCTTCTCAATCAGCACATCACCCACAGTTATTACCTCTTGTATCTCTTGACCTTCCCTCTTAGATTGTAAGCTCTAAGGAGCAGGGCCCTCTGATTCCTACTGTATCAAATTGTATTGTATTTGTACTGTCTACCCTCAAGTTGTAAAGCGCTACGTAAACTGTTGGCGCTATATAAATACTGTATAATAATAATAATAATAATAATCTCATTTGAGGTAGACTACCTATGTGTTTTAAAACTGCATCTATGAAGTCCCAGGCCACTCTGTCGAATGCCTTCTCGGCATCCAGGGAGAGAAAGAACCCATGTTTCTTTTTGGATGTTAGCCAATGGCTTATGTTTAGTGCTTTGATTGTGTTATCACGTCCCTCTCTTCCTGGGATGAAACCCACTTGGTCTAGTGCTATAAGGGAAGTAAACAATGGTAGAACTCCATAGCCAATATTTTAGCATATATCTTCACATCAACGTTTATTAAAGAGATTGGTCTGTAGTTGGTAACCTGAGTTGTATCCTTGCCTTCTTTAGGTATCACAGTGATGTGGGCTTCTAATAGTTGTTTTGGGGGGTGTTGTTCAGAGTGTAGTGATTGAAAGGTTTTCAAGAATCTTGGCATCAGTATGTCGGTAAATGTCTTGTAGTATTGTAAGGGTAGACAATCTGGACCTGGGGCTTTACTTATTTTCATCTCTTTTATTGCTTTGTCAAATTCTGAGCCTGAGATGGGGGCTTCAAGTTCTTGGTCTGCGTTTTTTGATATTTGAGGTGGGCTGTATTTTTCTAGGAATTCTTGGATGAGTTTTGCACTTTTGTCTGAATTATGGGGGCATTTGTGATTGGTAGGAAAATTATATAGATTTTGGTAGTAGATTTCGAACTGTTTAGCAATCTCCTCATTTGAAGAATGTGGTTTACCTTGATTATCTCTTATTTGATGTATAGTAGAGGCTATTTTCTTAGTCTAAACTGCTTTTGCTAGCAGTTTTCCACTCTTATTTCCCTGTTCATAATATATCTTATGCCTCAGTATATAATGTCTTTTGGTTTTCATGGTTAGTTCTTCCGATAGGAGTGTTCTCGCTTTTGTTAATTCTTCCAATGTTGAGAGTGCAACAGTTCTTTTGTGTGTAATTTCTAATTTGTGAATTTGTTCTATCAGTGATCTTATTTTGGATTATTGTTCTTTCTTCATTTTAGCTAACTTTTTAATGACACATTTGTGTGCCTCCCATTGTGTAAGTAATGAGGTCTCATCATCTTCGTTACGTAAAAAGTAATCTTTCAGTGTATTATTAAGCTCTAATATGTCTATAGGGTCTTTCAATATGGCGGTATTGAGTCTCCATGTTTTAGTTATAGTGTTTTTTTTTGGGAAAGTCAATGTCATGGTAAGCATACGACTTCCCAGGCCAATGGCTAGGAGCGTTTCTCTCATATAATCCCAGGCCACCCTGTCGAACGCCTTCTCGGAGTCTAGTGACAGAAAGAAGCCTTGTGTTTTAGTTGATGCAAGCCAATGGTGTAGGTTAAGGGTACGAGTCGTGTTGTCCCTGGCTTCTCGTCCAGGAACAAATCCCACCTGGTCTGGGGAAATGAGTTCTGGAATAAGGGGCATCAATAGATTAGCTAGGACTTTTGCATACATTTTTATATCTACATTTAGTAGGGAGATTGGTCTATAATTTGTCACTAGAGACGGGTCTTTGTCTTCTTTAGGAACTACGGTAATATGCGCTCTAAGCATCTCATTCGGTCGGGAATGAGAATCTGAAAAACTATTGAGGGTCGTCAAGAGTCTGGGGAACAAACTGTCCGAGAAGGATTTGTAATATTGAAGGGTAAAGCCATCGGGACCCGGGCTTTTCCCAACCTTCATTTGTTTTACAACTATTTCTATTTCCGTGGTGGATATTTCACTTTCTAGGGCTAAGGCTTGTTGAGGCTTCATGGGAGAGGGGCTGAAGGAGGCAAGAAAGTCTTTAATTAGATTTGCGCGTAATTCGGGTGTAGTTTGGGAAATATGATCAGTCTGTAAGTTATAAAGCTTGGAATAATATCTCTCAAATTCTTTGGCAATGTCCTCATTCTTGACCAGGAGATCTCCCCTGTTGTTGCACAAAGAGTGAATCTTGGAGGAAGATTTAGCATCTTGAACTGAGCAGGCCAACAGACGGCCACACTTGTTGCCATGTTCATAAAAGATCCTCTGGCCAAGAATGTAACGTATTTTCGTGCGTTTATCCAGCTCCTCCAACAGGAGAGAACGGGATCGTATTAAGTCCTGAAGTGTAGCTTGGGTCTGTTTGTGGGTTGTTTCCAGAATTTTAATCGATTGGATAAGGGAATTGATGGTCTCTTGCTGTAATTTTTTGAATTTTGATGCTAGGGCCATAAATTCACACTTATGTGCCTCCCATAGAGAAATTGGAGATACTTCTGGACTTGTGTTTTCCTGGAAGTATTGACGGATGGGCGTGCAAATGTGTTCTATTGTAGGGATATCTTTAAGTAGGGATGGGTTCAGACGCCAGATTTTCGACTTAGTTTCTACTTCCGGGAAGGCGAGAGTTACCGTGATCGGATGATGGTCTGATAAGAACATAGGTTCTATTGTTGCTTCTTTCAGGTATGATAGATCTGCCTGGGAGAGGAAGAAGTAGTCTATCCTCGAGTACTTTTGATGTGGGGCCAAGTAAAAAGTATAATCCTTTACCGAAGGTGACATAGTCCGCCATGTGTCATGTAAAGTCAGGTGTTGTAAGTTTAGCTTGATCTGTCTTAGTGCTTTGTATGTTAGGTTGGAGGAACCCGTGGAAGAGTCTAGCAGGGGATTCAAGGGTATGTTGAAGTCTCCCCCCCATAGGACCAATCCCCTCTGAAAGGCTGCTAGTTGGTCACATACTTTTTGAAAGAAGGGGACCTGATGGTCGTTTGGACTGTAAATATTAGCTAACATCAATGGTTTTGAGGCGTAAGTACCCTTAAGAAAAATGAACCTACCCTCGGGGTCAATAAGGGAGTCTGTAATGAGGAAGTTAGCATGTCTGGAAATTAGTATAGAGACACCTTTGGTCTTGGCTTCAGCATTAGTGGCATGAAATACCTGGCGATAAATGTGATTTGACAATTTGGGTACGGCGTCCGATTGAAAATGGGTCTCTTGTAGAAATATAAAATGAGCTCTGTGTTTAGACAGAGAAGAGAGGACTTACGATCTTTTTTCAGGCAGGTTCAGACCCTTTACATTCAAAGAGATGCACTTCAGTGACAGGGGAGCACTGATAACCTTGCTATGCTGCATCATTGCAAGCAGACAGGAGAATCTAGTCAACTTACTAGCAGAGGACGAGATAGGCCTCACCTAGTCTTAAAATTCTTTCCCCCTCAGGCGCGAGGACGAGGGCGGAGCCAACCCAGAGAAAAAGGGGGGGTAAGACAAGAGGGGTATCTCAGTGTATGAGGGTAGAGAGGACTAAGAGGGACAGAAAAGGCGGTGGGGGTGGAAGGGAAGGGATAAAACGACAGGTGGGGAGAAGCAGAAAGAAGAGAAATAGAGGAATAGATATATCAAACCAGAGATGGATATAGAAATACTAATCCACCTGGGAAGAAACAGTTCTGGAGTGTCAGCCTATGTCCTATCAGGACTGCTGTGTGAGGTAGAGAGAACGGACGGAAACCACAGGGTATGTGTACAGTCAGAGTCCAAGAAAATAGTCTAGTGGATGTGTACGTCAATGTATCCCACTTCAAATAAGAGGGCGGGGAGCCTGCATTGGGCAACAAACAGAGCGTAATTGCATTCTGGTCTTAAACATAAAAAACAAAAACTAACATCACAAAACCATAATGCTGGACACCATCGTACTTTGCATTTGAACATATGATAAACATACATTATAACCCCCTGTGTATCCTCGGCATCCTTTACTTAATCAAGAGGTAGAGAAAATGGGGGAAGGAAAGTAGGGTTGGAAAAGAGGGAGGGGGGTTGGCAGACAGAGTAGCGTGACAGAGAAACCTGAAGAGGGTAGAAAGAGGGCAGCAAGCGGAATGGAAGAGGAGAGGAGATGATCTGTAGTATAAGGGCAGCAGATACCCAAGGGCAGGGGGGGGGGGAGAGCAGGTTAGGGTATACAGGTAAATGAGATACACACCTTAATATTATAAAGAGGTTCAACTAACTTGAGCTTATATAGTCCTCACCTGTAAATATACCCTAAAGTAAATACTTAAAACCCTCTGCAGTATGTTCATGTCTGGGTCAGCTAGACTATAACGGCTACATATAACCACTGACATCCTAACTAAGTTAAAGTACTTCAACCCTAGTTTGGAATCTCGAGATATTGGGATGAATCCCGCTGTATTCCAGGTGCCCAAACCCAAACAGTTAGCATCTTAAACCTCTATCACCGCGAGTAAACCTGGTCTTGTGGCTGTCCTCGGTGCTATTAGTGTTATGACGAGATTACGTATCCCTGTAAGAGGCTAGAGGCCGTGGTGGCAGGGTTCCAAGTGCTCCGATGAAGTCCTCACAGTGTTCGTTGCAATTCTTCTGTGGAGAAGTTGGAGGAGGCGATGATGATGTCTGCGGGGGAAAGTATTCTGTGTCTTCAAGATCCAAGATGCAATCTGTAACCACTCTCGTGCGCGTCTTGATTGCAGATCACAGACATTCACAGACCAACCGAGAGGAGAGCCGTACTGAAAGTCTGGAGGTATAAGGCCAGGCGTCATACATTCTACATTCTCTTATATTTACTCAGTCTCAGAGGTTTCCTCTCATCAGGGATCATTTGCATTAAAGTGTGTATAAGGACTGGGAGAAAAAAGGTTAACAAAAGTGCCAGAGGATAGCAATCTCGATGGGACTAGGCAAAAGTCACAGGCAGGTTTTATGATGTATCCAGGACGCATATATCAGTCAGCTCCAAAAATTAAAAAAAAACAAAAAAACAAAAAAACAAACTACAGGATCAGCATGTGAAGGGCAACACAAGCCTCCAGCTAGTACACAGAGAAGGGGGGGTGGTGGCTACAGTGCCTTGCATAAATTGGGCTTCAGCCTGGGGTGGAGTTAATAACCAGCATAGGCAGAAAAAGAGATGTGCTTTTACTGCACAATATGCCCACTGATTAGAACAGGACCAATTGCTATATGCAGAGGGAGATTCAACAACAGTTTTGAAGTTGTGGTGATTCTTCTTTTTTAAGGCAAGAAAAATGGGGTTTTAGTTTAGCTATTTTCAAAATAGGTGCAAATAAAGATGAGTTTGTAGTTGTGTGCAATGCCTACCATACATTTGTGTTTTTATATTTTTTGTTCTTTTGTTTAAGGGGGATACAAGAAATGACAGCAAGATCTTCACCCTTGCAGTCCTGCTAAGCAGCGCCTTAATCTATAACGGCATGGGCACCATCTGCCAGGATGATCTAGACAAATTAAAGTATCCTTTTATAACAAGTTACAAGACAGAATTTGACTTAAAACTCATCCCTGGGTAAAACATTTCCCCACAATCCCTCCAACAACCATACCCATTTAAGCATTTTCCACAGGTTCCCACCATGTGATTCCTCACAGCACCTCATCTAAAGTGTGGAGTATGAGGATGATCCACCACTGGAGTCCTGATCCCCCAACTGGTCATAATGTCATGCCACTGGAAGTGCCAATTCTGCTGCTTGAAGTCTTCAGTGCCCTGTGTGGACCCTTCCAATGGACATCCTAGTCAAAAGGAGATGTCAAAGAAAAGTTCTTATAGTCAAAAGTGGTACCTTTTTGATTCTGCAAATGACAACAGGACAGTCAAACGTCTTTCAGGGGCTCAGCACTTGAACTTCATCAAGTCTCTAAAATAAATTAGATATCAGCTAGCTGCTCTGGTGCCTTTTTAAAAATTATCCTACTGGTTTGGGTTGAATTTTTCCAGGAGCTCTGGATCCAACTGATATTTTGTTAAGTTTAGAACCCTAAAAAAGGGGAATGCTGAGGCCCCCAAACACATTGAATGTCTGGTGTTTTTATGCTGTCATTTGCATAAACAATAAAATACCACTTTGTACTCTATGTACTTTTGTTTGGCGCTCTCTTTTGCTTGACATGAATATGGACTGCTCAAATTTGGTGACCTCTGCCTTTCGAGAGGAGCACAATGTTTTGTGAAGAGCTGCCAGACACACATTTTTTGGCTTTATAAGGCCTTTTCTCATGATATATTGGGGATCCATATCCAGCACCTCATCTTCATCACAGGAGAGAGTGAATAGGAAGTGTCCACCTTGCTGGGGAGCAATATGGGCACAAGCATAAGAGCCATCCTACACCACAGTCCATAAGAAAGAAAATGTCATATGACTTTTTTTTGTATTTAAATCTTTTTATTGAAAAATTTCATTAAAAAAACAAGATGCCATCATCTGTCCAGACATTATATTTACATCATTTATACACCAAGTCAAAACATCCGTAAACAATAATATACTGAAAATGTTTTTCTTTTTATTTAATCCCCCATTCCCCTACCCTTACCCCCTCCCCCCCAATTCACATCCCACTATACCCCCTGTCCCCCCAAATCCCCATACCTCACCCCCTTCCACACACACCCACCAACCATCCCTCGCACTTCCACTATTATCCTACCCCCATTATGACCTCGTCCAGATTCACCCATAACTTCCCTATTTTTTCGAATTTCTTATAGTTACCCCTCTTCTTATAGATATATTTCTCTCTACTAATCACCTCCCTTACTTCTTTCATCCACTCTAGTACTGTTGGGGGATCTTTTGCCAATTCCGTGCAATGAGTTTTTTGCCCTGAAACAAACATCTAATTATTGCGGTCTGTGTATCCCTTAAAATCTCTTGTTCCTCCATCAAGCCCAATAAACACGTCCTGACCTCCATGCCCAGAGATGTCCCAAACACAGAAATTATTTTATCCACAATACCCCTCCAGTATCTATACAGCTTGGGGCATCACCAGAACATATGTACCAAATCTCCTCTTCCTCCTCCACATCTTTGGCACTTCGCATCAGGCTTCTTTCCAAACCTGAACAGCTTCAATGGTGTATAATATGTCCGATATGACAAATAAAGATGAGAAACTATTTGTGAAAGGGAGAGGGAGATCCTGGGCCCTAATGCCAGAACATACTCCCATTGGCTATCTGACAGTGGCCCAACATCTCCCTCCCATTTAATCCTATTTTTGTTTTCCACCCTCCTGACCTGACACATTCAGACTTCCATATATATCAGAAATTAGTCCTTTTGTAGAGTTGGCATTGAACAATTTCCTCAGGGAGGTCATTTCACACTACACTGGTTCCTTCCCGCTAAATTGTGCTTCTAAGGCATGCCTAATTTGCAAATATCTATAGAATGATCGGTTAGGGATCGCATATTCTTCCACTAACTCCTGAAATGATTTTAATCTCCCCGCCTCATATAGCTGTGTCAGACAATGAATGCCCTGACGGTCCCACTCTTCAATAATCCCCATTTTTTTAAGTTCGTTAAGGTTGTTGTTGTCCCATAATGGTGAAAACTCTGAGAAGCCCGTATAGCCCAGTATTTTTTTGACATATGCCCAGCTCTTGACCATCATCGGAGTGGTAGGACACTTGGTACCAAAGGAGTCTGCCTCCATCGCCTCTACTACTGTATCATGACTGGTATCATTCAGTAGTACATTACACCCTGCTACCTTGTTCCCTGGCCTATTACTGCCTCCCACATGTTGCATTTGAGATGCTAAGAAATAGCATTGTGGGTCCGGCACTCCCATCCCACCCTTCTCTCCCGGCCATCGCAACGCCTGCAAGCTGATCCTTACCACCCCGTTTTTCCAAATTAGCTCTCTGAACACTCTGTCCATTTTATTAAACCAATGCTTAGGAATCCACACTGGGGAGTTATGTAATTTATATAAAATTTGTGGCAACCAGACCATCTTGATTAAGTTGCAGCGCCCGGCGACTGAGAGAGGCAAACGACCCCATACTCGACATTTCTGTTTTAATTTTTTCATAAGTGGAACCAGGTTTCCAGTTATATATTGCCCTGGATCTTACTACTTTAATTTGGGATATTTGATGTGGGAGTGACTCTGTGAGAGGGTCTATTGGCAAAATTACTGATTTTTCCCAATTAATTGTTAGCCCAGAGAAATGGCCGAATTCCTCAACTATGCCCATATGACTTTAGATTGAGGTAAGTAGATTTGTTTTAGATTAGTTAAGCAGGGGATGAGGGTTCTTTTTATTTCTCGCTATCCCAGAGATCATGTTTAAAATACTCTAGTTCTAATCCTAACTAGATAAGTGGAAAAAAAACTGTTATATATCCTTATAAACATTTGAAAGATTTGTGGGGGAACTCACTGAATTAATCAAGGTAAAGACTGATAACATTCAGGACACGGAGGCAGCCTTTTCCACATACTTCCCCATATTTATCTGGACAGTCAGAGATTTCTCGCTGGAACTGGAGCTTAATGGGGAACCGATCTCAGAAGATGATTACCTGAATAACGCCCTAAAGCTTAAAACACGTATGTATATGAATTATCTATAAACCAGTCCTTACATAAGAAGCTAGGACACTGAAAGTGGACCCGTGCTTTGTTTATTTAAAAAAGCAACATTTTTTCTTTGGTGCCATTTCCCCTTCACCAGCGATTTGCCCAACACTTCTCACATATTCATTAATAATATTAAAGGGGTTTGATCCCTTATCTGCAATTTACTGATCAGCTGGCTTCACAGGATAAGATCTCTGCTATAGGTGAGCAAACTTCTAAACAGTGGGATCAGTTGTGGTTTGGCTGAATTTTTCAAAGTGAGCCTCCAAAATCTTATGAAAGATAAAAAAGAGACAGGGCGTCTCCATCTCCATGTAAACCATTTTCAGTGAAACCTCGGATTGCGAGTAACGCGGTTAACGAGCGTTTCGCAATACGAGCATTTTTTTTTTGAAAATCCTGACTCGGTTTGCGAGTGTTGTCTCGCAAAACAAGCAGGAATCAAGCCACAGTGGTGTGCAGTACAGCATTTGGCCAGAGGTGCGGGGGAGTCGGAGCCAAGCGGAGCCGTTCGAAAATACTCAGAAAAACTTGGAAATACTCTGTTCCCGCGCCTTTCCAAGGTTTTCCGAGTTCAGCTGAGCTGTCCCCAAGCCTTTCCGAGTATTTCCAAGGCTCTCCGGCGCCCCCCCACCTCTGGCCACATGCGGTATTGCATGCCATAGAAGTCAATGTGGAACAAATTATTTTCATTTCCATTGGCTTCTATGGGGAAACTCGCTTTGATATGTGAGTGCTTTGAATTACGAGCATTCTCCTGGAGCGGATTATGCTTTTAATCCAAGGTTCCACTGTATTATAAGGAAAAGCAAAAAAGTTGCAAACACTTCATCAGGGATAATGGCTCTGAAACGTGTAGCTATGCCCCCCTGATATGCTGGCTTCACTGCTACCCATCCCGAAGCTGAGCTGAGTGTAGCCGAATCGTCATTCTCCCAGAAGCCGCCACCAAGCATTTCTGGGGAGCTTGCGATCCACTTTCAGACTGATAGCACTTCTTATCCTCTCACCAGTAGCTTCCTGGCTACATTCTGCTAACATCTGTGTATACCACCTGCTTGCCTGCTGATCTCTGCACAGCGCTCCCGCAGCGTCAAGCCAAGCTCTGCATCATCCAGCCGCTTTCCTGCCAATCTCTGCACAAGCTGCTCCACATATAGCTTCCATTTGTTACATAGTAGGTGAGGTTGAAAAAAGACACAAGTCCATCAAGTCCAACCTATGTGTGTGATTATGTGTCAGTATTGAATTATATATCCCTGTATGTTGTGGTCATTCAGGTGCTTATCTAATAGTTTCTTGAAGCTATCAATGCTCCCTGCTGAGACCACCGCCTGTGGAAGGGAATTCCACATCCTCGCCGCTCTTACAATAAAGAACCCACTACGTAGTTTAAGGTTAAACCTCTTTTCTTCTAATTTTAATGAGTGGCCACAAGTCTTGTTAAACACTCTTCTGCGAAAAAGTTTTATCCCTATTGTGGGGTCACCAGTACGGTATTTGTATATTGAAATCATATCCCCTCTCAAGCGTCTCTTCTCCAGAGAGAATACATTCAGTGCTCGCAACCTTTCCTCATAACTAAGATCCTCCAGACCCTTTATTAGCTTTGTTGCCCTTCTTTGTACTCGCTCCATTTCCAGTACATCCTTCCTGAGGATTGGTGTCCAGAACTGGACAGCATACTCCAGATGCGGCCGGACCAGAGTCTTGTAGAGCGGGAGAATTATCGTTTTATCTCTGGAGTTGATCCTCTTTTTAATGCATGAAAATATTTTGTTTGCTTTGTTAGCAGCAGCTTGGCATTGCATGCCATTGCTGAGCCTATCATCTACTAGGACCCCCAGGTCCTTTTCCATCCTAGATTCCCCCAGATGTTCTCCCCCCAGTGTATAGATTGCATTCATATTTTTGCAACCCAAATGCATTATTTTACATTTTTTGCAAGGTTTCCACATCCCGCGGAGAAGTTATTGCCCTGCTTAGCTTAGTATTGTCTGCAAATACAGAGATTGAACTGTTTATCCCATCCTCCAGATCGTTTATGAACAAATTAAATAGGATTGGTCCCAGCACAGAACCCTGGGGGACCCCACTACCCACCCCTGACCATTCTGAGTACTCCCCATTTATCACCACCCTCTGAACTCGCCCTTGTAGCCAGTTTTCAATCCATGTACTCACCCTATGGTCCATGCCAACGGACCTTATTTTGTACAGTAAACGTTTATGGGGAACTGTGTCAAATGCTTTTGCAAAATCCAGATACACCACGTCTACGGGCCTTCCTTTATCTAGATGGCAACTCACCTCCTCATAGAAGGTTAATAGATTGGTTTGGCAAGAACGATTCTTCATGAATCCATGCTGAATACTGCTAATGATACCGTTCTTATCACTAAAATCTTGTATATAGTCCCTTATCATCCCCTCCAAGAGTTTACATACTATTGAGATAAATTTGAGATATGCATATTTTATCTCTGATGCAGTGAGTGCATTATTTTATTTGTCTTTCCTTATAATAAATGGTTTACACTTAGACGGGTGGCACCCTCTCTTTTTTTTAATCTTTTTTATATGTGTATTAGGTTTGCCAGGGACCTGGTATAGAGGAGCAACCTCCATCATTTTAAGTGACTTTTTAGTGAACTTTTAACCCTTCAAACATGTTGACATTTATTTGACCGTCCCTCCCATGCATGACACATTTCGTAGTTTCAATGGCCACAATATTATTCTAGATATCAGCGCAATAGTCTTTCCTCTCTTACCTCCAAGATGTCTGAACCAGAAATCACAAATGAAATCAGTGGAAATTGGAACCAGTCTTCAAAAATGATGTATTATAGAGCAGGAAATAATGCAAAATTGTATAGAATGGTTTGGGATGTTCATGTCAGCCCTGTCTGGTGAGATGACGGGACCAAAAAAAATAGCCTGAGCCACTTCTTCCATGGAATTCTAGAGGGAAACTAAAATAGAAGGATGGGAACTGGTGGCACTGGCAGTCAAGCTAAGGGTGTGCAGGGGACAGCAGAAACAGATATGAGGCAGAAGCTCAGAAGCAGCCTTTGGTTCCTTTTCTAAAAAAATCCTTTGGGAAAATGAGCTGCCACAAAAACACTGAAATTCTGTAACAGTTCATTGAAATTCATGAAATTCATTTAAAATTTAACACGTTTCAAATTTTGGGATCCACTCCAATCACCTATCTTTAGCTCTACTAGGTATCTAGTGATAAATCGATAGAACTGAAAATTGGTTTCAGTGGATCTACAGTAAGGGGATTTTTCCCTCACTGAAGCAGATCTGTGATTAAAATGTAGTATGGGTAGACTCTGTTCTGGTCCTTGGTTGCTACCTCTCTGATAGCAATAAAGCCTTGTGTTAAGGCTTGATGAAGACTAGTGTCTCCCAAAGGCACTGCACTCAGCTGGCTCCCATTAGTGAAATAAAAGAGTCACTAGTCTTCATCAAGGATTAACACAGGTCCCATAGTGCATTCTGTTGTGATTTTATTGACGTCAACTGTTGCAGCTTTGAAGAAGGGCTTTTTTTTTCTAAAACATGTTGGCTGCATCTGATGTTTTTAACCATTAAATGTATCAAATAGTTCTTTAACTGAGATGAACTTTTGTACCAGTCAGACTTTCATACTCAGTTCCACTGTGGCAGGCTGAGTAGGGTTGAAGTACAGCTGATGATTTTTTTAAAATGTTGCTAGTTATGTAAAATCCATTGTGAATCTTCATCACTACTGGATGACTTAAAACAATAGTAAACCGCTGTGTGCTTTTTTTTTTTTTTGCAACCTGCAAGGCAATATCATAATGTGTGAGTATGCATTGCATACTCGCACATTATGTGAAACTTACCTGACTGTGAAGCCCTCCAGCGCTGCGCTGTCACTGCTGAGAGGGCTGACATCGTTACCTTGTCTACCTTCCGGACTCCATCGGTGTGAGTGTCCGGAGCCACAAAGGCGTCACTCCTGCGCATGCACGTGGGAGCCACCACTTACGGCACAGGACTTTGGAGGAATGGCCCGGGTGGCCGTTCCTTCAGAGCGCATGCACCCGTGACGTCACCGCCTGCATGTACAGTAAATACCTCCTAAACTGTGCATGTTTAGGAGATATTTACAGTACCTATAGGTAAAAGTCAGAGATGGGAGTTTTCTCTCACTTTCAGAGGCCGTAAGAGGACTTCTGAAAATTGAGGGTGGGTTGCCCACAGGTTTTTGCAGGTTCCATAAGGTGTTAGCAGTACATATGCTGAATGAGAGGGGTCCTCAGAGGTGTGTCACAATGGCTGTAGAATAGGCTATATTTGTACAACTTGCAGAAGGTAATGAGAATGTCTTTCAGCATCTTAGAAAAAAAAATCCAGACCAGAGGTTTGCATGCACTACCGTCCTCACTGTATGAAACCCCATGTCTCCCATTTATAGAATTACCCAGATTGCTTCAGCAGTTTTGCCAATGTGACACACACCCCCTCCCTTGTAGTTCCTGAAAAAAAAAAAACAGCATCATATTGGGGATTTAGAAGGAGATCAGGGAACACTCTGCAAAGTATGAACCTTGAAGCAATCTGCTCTGAGCATATCAAGGTTCAAAGCTGTCAATGCCGCGATGGTAAAACAGTGACAGTTTACAAATTTCAAAGGTAGAGGTGATACGGGACTTTATGGGTGCTCAATCACATAGTACAAAAAGATTTATTTGATTTTTTTTTTTTAAACATTAGTATTTATTTGAACATAATTGTATTAAAACTATTTGTACTACCATTTGGTATCATTATTCAGATACATGTAGCATTTGATTAACACCACGGTTGTACTTCCAACAGGTTTTGCCGCATTCGGCTTCTTCAAAGGAAAGCATGATGAGTTCACTGATAAGGCAAAAAAACAAAATCAATAATAAAAAAAGTATAATACACTCATACTAAAGCTCCATAACATACATAAAATGAAAAAACAGCACAAAACTGATCAGGAGGCTGCACCCCTCAGACAGACATCAGTTCCCCCAAAATGTCCCCTACCTCCAAATGTTGCACTTTGTGGTAGGACTAAAACCAGAGCGACTAATGATAGGAGTCTGTCCACATGGGCCATACATACCGAACGCCAGGGGGGGTGAGGGGGCCTCAAATAATCTATTAATAAATATATGTCAATAAAACAAAAAATAATTAAATAAATAAAACAAATAGGTACACCTGTAACTCAAAAACATTCTACTACAGTTTATTCTGTTTTATATATTTTCTGTGATATTTACTCAAATTAGATTCCAGTGTAGGAAGCCTCAATGTCCACGAGATGACAGGCCAGCAATACTTAGTTACATAGTTACATAGTTAGTCAGGTTGAAAAAAGACACAAGTCCATCTAGTTCAACCATAAAAATAAATAAAAAATAATATCAAACATTCCAAAATACCCAATGCTATACCCACAATTGATCCAGAGGAAGGCGACCATATTTTTATATATATATACAGTATAATATATATATATATATATATATATATATATATATATATATATATATATATATATATATATATATATATATATATATATATATATATATATATATATATATATATATATATATAATGGGGACGGAAATATTCAGACCCCCTTAAATTTTTCACTCTTTGTTATATTGCAGCCATTTGCTAAAATCATTTCAGTTATTTTTTTGTCCTCATTAATGTACACACTGCACCCCATATTGACAGAAAAACACAGAATTGTTGACATTTTTGCAGATTTATTAAAAAAGAAAAACTGAAATATCACATGGTCCTAAGTATTCAGACCCATTGCTTTGACACTTATATATTTAACTCAGGTGCTGTCCATTTCTTCTGTTCATCCTTGAGATGGTTCTACACCTTCATTTGAGTCCAGCTGTGTTTGATTATACTGATTGGAATTGATTAGGAAAGCCACACACCTGTCTATATAAGACCATACAGCTCACAGTGCATGTCAGAGCAAATGAGAATCATGAGGTCAAAGAAACTGCCTGAAGAGCTCAGAGACAGAATTGTGGCAAGGCACAGATTTGGCCAAGGTTACAAACAAATTTCTGCTGCATTTAAGGTTCCTAAGAGCACAGTGGCCTCCATAATCCTTAAATGGAAGACGTTTGGGACAACCAGAACCCTTCCTTTAGCTGGCCGTCCGGCCAAACTGAGCTATCAGGGGAGAAGAGCCTTGGTAAGAGAGGTAAAGAAGAACCCAAAGATCACTGTGGCTGAGCTCCAGAGATGCAGTCGAGAGATGGGAGAAAGTTGTAGAAAGTCAACCATCGGGGGCGTGGCCTGGACCGGCATGGCGTGAGGAGTGTTGAACGGGAGCTCCGCTTGCCATATATCCGTCTCCGCAAATCCTGGGGTCTCAATTGCCCTTAAAAACTATCCACAATATCTACTCAAGGGGAGAACATACAGGGAGAATGTCTCAGCCGAAGAAAACCACAGACGCGGCTTCTAAACTTGCCAAGTATCGTCTGCAGGACAAGGCGGCCGCAGAGGAAAATGGCGCCGATCAGCCTACCCCGCTCGACTCAAGTGCAGACGACACTGCACGTGTACTTGAGGCTATCTCGGATTGTAAAAGTACCCTCACATGCAAGATAGAGGAGGTAAAGGTGGATGTCTCCTTGATCCGTCAGGACCTTCAAAAGCTGAGGGAGCGGGTCACGGAGACGGAGACCCGTATCAGCCAGGTGGAGGACAGCGTGCCGCCATTACAAATCTCAACCGAAAGAATGCAACATCAACTGAATGCGGTGCTCGCGAAACAGGATGATTTGGAAAATAGATTACGGAGGTGCAACCTAAGATTTATGGGACTGCCTGAAGGTGCGGAGGGTTCTGACCCCCCTACGTTTCTTAAAAATCTGCTTACATCTACTTTTGGGCGAGCTGAATTCTCCTCTTCATTCGTGGTGGAGAGAGCACACAGATTGGCATCCAGACCTCCCCCTCAAGGTGCACCTCCTAGAACCTTCATTGCTAAAATGCTCAACTGTCCTCCGCCTCACTAGGCTTAAAGGCAATATCCCATACAAAAATGGAGAAATTAAAGTCTTCCCGGACTTCTCTGCGGAGGTCCAGAAGAAGAGGGCGCACTTCGCAGAAGCCAAGCGGCAGCTAAGAATCCGCCACTACTCATATGCAATGCTCTTCCCCGCCAGGCTTCGTGTGGTTGGCGAGGACAGAGCTCACTTCTTCGACACACCCGAGGCTGTTTTCGCATGGCTGGAGGATTGAGCGGCGCCGGACAGAGCACCCGCTTAAAACACCAGACGGCTCCAGAACTTCTATGTGACACCCCCGAGTTCAACACGGAGCACCTCCGAACACACTCACTCCGAATTCCACTAAGGTACTGTACCCCCCAAACCCCAGAAGATATCCCTTTCATCTCTCGGGACACTACAAGAATAGACAATATAATATCGGCGAATCGCCGTGTCCTCCCTTTTCTTCTCATCCCCCCCCAATGCTCCTCATCTGATGCTTAATCCTTCCCCCGTCAATAAACAGACCCCACACAACCAGCTTGTGACAATGGCGGGCTGGGACCCGCCACGACTCCCGGAAACCAACCCCAAATCATCCCTTTTTTATTTTTCACACAAATATGGTATCCTGAAGGTTATAATCTGGGAGGCACGCTACTCATGCTAATGTTCGCTCTTCAGCGAGTTATTGTCCCCATAGATGCAGGTTCCATAACGGACCCGGTCTTTACAAGTTACAACTGTAATGTTCGCCATTTGGCGCAAGTTTTGTTTCCCTGGAATATCCGGCAACCGTGCCCTCCCCCTAAGTTAGGAGGGGGGGGCTGTGTGTCTGGATGGCCCAGAGTGTTGAAATGCAAAGTGCATAAGTTATCACGTTGTAAGAATATACATGCTACTAATGATGGAAAGAGTTTTATTCACAGGCAAATATTTAATTTACCACCACATTTGTGTTGTTTCATGCCACCTGTTAGAAATCCATGGCTGCAAAGTGTAGGAAATTTCTGCTTCTAAGACCACCCAGATAGGTTCAGGTAATGCAGGAAGAACTCCGTTGACCCCCAGGCCTGGAGATATCAATAAAGTGACACAGGAGACAGGTTTGCTTAGCCACTTAATGATATCTAATTAGCAGTGTTAGAAATACAGTATTTATGTCGTTTGAGGGATGGGAGGAGTTTTACTAACCTTATACATGTCATTGAAATGAAAATAGGTTCAGTTAATATTTAACTATTAGCTGGTGTTATAAGACAAAATCTTGCATCATTTTCACTATTAGAGTATATATGTATTCTTAAACAGGTGTTTGAGGGAAGCACTTATCTTATCAAGAACAAACATGAGCTAGGACAAACTCCACATTCTAGCTATATTTAAATGTATATGTAACCTTGAGAAGGCTTTCTATAGATAACAGCTTAAAGATTATGTGGGTTTCAGTTGAAACTCAAATATGAGTTTTCTCAGTTTTCCTGTGAAACATAAGATGGTGTCTTAGAACCAAAATGGAGTCCCTCATGATATGTGCTATGTTCTTTACAATCCCCTCTTTGAGACATTATTATATGGCTCACTATCTTTCACAGTTATGTAAATTTTCTTCTATCATGATACATACTCAGATAAATTCTATTTGCAGCAGCAGGATCAGGGGTTCGGGATGCCTTAACAATTATACATATTATAAGCTTATAACAGGCATATAGGAACAAAACAAAAAGAGTAATCATAATTATAGTTATGGCAGCACTCTTTATCCATGCCAAAATTCCTATCCCAGAACTTAGGTTTGCAAAAGGATCCCATGTCTTAGCAATGTTTCTAGCTTCATCTTGTAATTTGCTTACTTCTTTCCGGTGTTGTGCAATTATATCATAATAATCTGGTACCTCAATACTTGTGTTATGAAACCAGGTACAACACTCATAATCTTCTGTGTTTTCACATAACCCAGTTAAGGCAGCACTCATGCTTTCTATGGCTAACTCGTGTAGTTCTAATTGTTTTCTAATTGCCCTAGTTTCTATATTTAAACTTCAACAATAACATTTTATCTGTAAAACTTTCTGAGTTTTCATTTCTCTTGTGTCTGTCATGTGTATTATTCTGTTGTAGAGTGTTAGAGGCCCCACAAATACCCTTTATGAGTCCCAAATCTTCAGAATGATAAATACAGTTAGTTATCAGCCAAGTTGGCAGGAACACAATCAGGGCAGCCCAGCATAGGAGGCACAAGGCCTTCCCAGAAGTCCGTGGTGAAATAAGCGACGTCATCTTGTTCAGAGTCTTGACCACCTGCTTCACTCAGTGTTCGAGGATTTATATCACTTGCTTCACCTCTCTGTGCTTTATCTTTGCCTTGCTTCTTAGGGTCCTGGTTGACCTTCTTTACGCGACTTGCATGAATCCAGGCCTGTTGTCCTTCTACCAAAATAGCTGTGCGGGTGACTGCGATCACTGTGGTTGGGGGTCCGAAGGGAAACTCTTGTTTCTTGGTGCGGTTCAATCTCTGGACCACCACGGTGTCACCCACCTGGAAAGGGTGTGTAGGTTCCTGTGAAGAAGAAGGAGAAGTGCGAGCAACATTCCTTTCAACTTTATCCAAAGTTTCAATAAGTTTTTTTACATATTCTTCCTGAATAAGATCTAGGTCCCCTCTTTCTAACATAAGTGGCTGTCTGGCCCATGGGGTGGGGAATGGCCTACCCATTAAGACTTCAAAAGGAGAGTATCCTGTCTTTTTAGAGGTTGTCATTCTTACCTCGGCTAGTACAGCTGGTAGGACCTTCTTCCAATTTGCATACGTACCTCCAGTGGCCTTCCTGATCTTATCTTTGATGGTTCTGTTCATCCTTTCCACTATACCTGAACTCTGGGGGTGGTAAGGAATATGAAACTTCCATTCTATTTTCAGTGTTTTTACCAGGTCTTGACAAACTTTGGCCACAAATGCAGGACCATTGTCAGAGTTGATCTGTAGTGGGCAACCCCACCTTGGGATAATTTCTTGTATTAGAATCCTCACTACTGTTTGTGCATCTTCCTTTGTAGTTACAAACAATTCTATCCATCTTGAGAACATGTCCACTATTATTAGCAAATATTCCTGTCTTTTACCTAGTTTGGGCATGTGTGTAAAATCTATCTGCAGATGAGTGAATGGTGTAGATGGATATATCAGATGTTCATGTTTTGCTTTGTGAGGGTTGCTAGGGTTATTCCGAATGCATGTGATGCATCTGGAAACATATGCCTTAACGAGAGAGGGAAGACCTGGAATGTAAAAATCCTTATCCAAAAGTTCACATGTGACTTTCCACCCTCTGTGACCTATCCCATGGTATTGTGAAATAAAAATGGGTGCACTGGCTACAGGGATACATGGTCTCCCCTCTTGGCAGACAAGGTCAGTTTCTGGGTTTGTCTGCACACCTATTGAGTTCCATTGCTGGATGTCTTGTTCTGTGGCATATGCTTGGAGATCACGCAATGTTTGATCCAAAAGAGGAATTTCTGGTGAGAGTAATGGCATTTGTATGTTTGCAGGCTGTGTGGATGCTGCTTCTCTTGCTGCTTTGTCAGCTAAGGCGTTGCCTTTGGCTATGTCATCCTGTTGCCCTGTATGTGCCCTACAGTGTAGTATAGCTATGGACCTTGGTAATTGTATAGCTTCTAACAGACTTGTGACAAGCGTGGAATGTGAGATGGATTTACCGTCTGCTGCTATGTAGCCCCGCCTTTTCCATATGACTCCAAAATCGTGCGCAACCCCGTACGCGTACTTGGAGTCTGTGTAAATGTTTACATCCTGCCCTTCAAAAAGCTGACAAGCTCGAGTAAGGGCTATAAGTTCTGCAGCTTGTGCTGATTGGAATGGGACAGGGTTTGCTTCCAGTATTTTATCAGGCAGCTGAACAACAGCATACCCTGCATGGTATGTGTTATTTGGTCTTGAACAAGACCCATCCACAAAGACATTCTGTGCTCCAGGGAGAGCAGTTGAAGACATGTCTGGTCTCGGGGATGTGTCTTGGTGGATGAGGTCCATGCATTCATGTTGAGGCACTACCTCATCATCTTCACCTTTCAAGCCTAGCAAGGCATTCAGGATTGGAGCTGGGCCAGAAGTGGGAGAGGCATATTTTATCTCAAGTTTTGGGTTAGAAAGTAAAATTACTTCATAACCGCTCAGCCTCTGGGCTGACATGTGCTGGGTATGGATATTCTTTAGTAGAATGGATACATTGTGAGTGGTGTGTAGTGTGGTGGCATGTCCTAGAGTGAATGATGTAGCCATTTTCACTACCATTGCACAGGATGCCAGAGCTCTGAGACACGCCGGCATGCCCTGTACTGGCATCGGCACAACTTTTGAAAAAAATGCAATAGGGTGGAGTTTCCCCCCATGCTCCTGAGCCAGGACCCCCGCCATCGTTTTACAGTTGTCCCTTGCAAACAAGAGAAACATTTTACCATATTCAGGTAGTCCAAGTCCAGGAGATGTGACCATTGCAGTTTTAAGATACACAAAAGCATTGTACATTTCATCATTCCATTTCACACAATCTGGCATGTCAGTACCTGTGGCTCGCCTCAGGAGATT
The DNA here is from genome assembly GCF_042186555.1 of Aquarana catesbeiana. Classification (NCBI taxonomy): domain Eukaryota; kingdom Metazoa; phylum Chordata; class Amphibia; order Anura; family Ranidae; genus Aquarana; species Aquarana catesbeiana. The sequence continues at coordinate 35,531,035 of NC_133329.1, read as the reverse complement.
ATCATAGTAGGAACAATCAGGTATCCATTGGCGGCAGTAACCAATCATTCCAAGAAAGGATAGCATGTCCTTCTTAGTAAGTGGGCGGGGCAGACCCACGAGAGCCGCAGCTCTCTTGTGACTGATTTTCCTTTCTCCTTTGGAGAGTACAAAACCAAGGTATTCAACAGTTTCCTGACACCATTGTAGCTTTTTCTTAGAAACCTTGTGACCATTGTCTGCTAACCAATGTAACAGATCTAAACCATCATTTTTACATGCTTTCTGGCTTGGACTACACAACAACAAATCATCAACATATTGAAGTAGGACGGAACCATGGCGGGGTGTCCAAGACCGCAGGGTTGCCTGGAGAGCCACTGTGTATACTACAGGGGAGTCTACATAACCCTGAGGTAATCTACACCAGGTCATCTGGCGGATTCTGAAATTGAATGCAAAGATAGGCTGTGTCTCTTCGTCAACAGAAACTGAAAAAAATGCATTACAAAGGTCAATGACCAAAAAATACTCTGCATCGGATGGTATGGAAGTTAAGAGTGATGGCACATCAGGCACTATAGGAGCAATGGGTATCACTAGGTTGTTTATAGCTCTGAGGTCTTGTACAAACCTGTAAGAGCCGTCCGGCTTCATTACTGGGTTAATGGGGGTGTTGTAGGGTGACAGTGTCTCTTTAAGAATTCCTTGCTGCAGGAACCTTTCCACCATTGGGGCCACTCCTTCCTCTTTTTCTTTTGAAATGGGGTATTGTTTGTGATAAACCGGCTGTGCCCATGATTTTAAAGCTGCCTTGTATGGGGTACAAGAAATAAGACCTACATCCAAGGAGCTTTTTGACCATACCGGATCATCTGGTGGAGGGAGATCACTATCCTCAGTGTAATATATTGGTATTACCTTGGAGTGTACGAAGACCCCTCCTTCAGTAGTCATTTTCAGAGTTATACCCAATCTTCCCATCAAATCTCTACCCAAGAGATTCACAGGACAATTTGGTATAATCCTGAAACAATGATGCAAGACTGTTGCACCTCCCCTTTCAACATCACTTACTGGTAAAGGTGGTGTTTTGTATGTTTTGGTAAGTATCCCATTAATTCCCATAGAAGGTTCAGCAATTTTAGTCTCACCTCTGTAGTAGTCCTCACTGAGGGTGCTCCGAGTTGCCCCTGAATCGGTTAAAAACGGAACAGGCCTATTTTTGACATATAGGGTCACAATTGGTTGTTCATTGTAAGAGTGTGAGATCAAAGGAAATGCTGGGATACTACCTTCTGGGCAGCTTCATTTCAGTTGCTGTTGATTCCACTGTATAGGGAATCGGGGACCCTGTTGTTTTGGGGCAACTTGATTCGGTTGGCTAGATTGGGGTCCCTGTGTACGCATTTGATCTTGATCTTGAGTATTTGGGTTATTCCATTCATAAGGACATTGATTTCTCCAGTGACCCTGTTGTCCACAGTTAAAACAACATGTGCGGGATTGCTGGGGTGGTCTGGAAAAACCATGCCCTCTCCCTTTTGTTCTTCCTCTTCCTCTGCCTCTGTTTCCACTCTTTGTTTTAGGGGGACTAAGTATTCTATCCCCTTTAACGTCTTCTTCCTCCTGCTCTTGGCCAGGTGGTGAAACTACCCCTCCTATAGCTCCCTGATCATCTTCTGGTTCACCTACCTCGACTCGGGCCCTCTGTGGGTGCTGTCTATCTTGTTGTGGAGCGAGAGGCATCTGCTGTTGTGGTTGTGGAGCCGGAGGGACCTGCCGTTGTCTGGTTGCATAATGTCCAGCCAGAAGATCAATATCTTCCTTTCTTAAACTTGGATAGACATGTACATATGCGGGTGGAGGATGACTGACTATTGGCAGGGGTGGGGCTATTGGGTCAGGGACAAATCTCTTTTTATCAGCTTCTTCTCTATGTTTCTGGTCATAATCTTCCTTACTTAAACATTTGGTGGGCTTTTTCTGTTTCTTATTATCCCTCTGAAACCAATATGGGGCGTATTTTAACCAGTTCTCTCCTCCCTTTTCCATATAATCCATATCCCATTGAGGATCCCCGGGGTACCAAGGGAAAGCTCTCTTATCTCCTAAACACAATCCTTTTATCATACCTATGTGAAATTCGTCATTAGCGCCATCCCGGGGAAAAATTTGAAACCCATGGGACTATGAATTCATAATTAGTACCACAAATTCTGGCTACAAAATCCTTACACGTTTCTCCTGGATTGGGAAGAGGGGGAGGATCTTCTTTACCTTGTTTCTGACCCATATTGACAGTGGGAGTCGACTGTTTTACCACGCAGTCTTCTGATCCACACACACACGACAGATTATCTTATAACTTCTAATGCGACAGATAAGAAAAAGCAAAGGATTTTGGGGTCACCGGAGTCTATTTCCTCATTAACCACTTTATATCCCTTCCCAAAAGGAATGTCTCTATATATGTGTATGCAGTACTGCTTATCTTTGTGGGTTTCCCAAAAACCCTCCAATATTAACCTCTGGCGTGGTTCTTATCCCCTACTAATTTACGGGTCTAAAAAGCTTTAATCAGAGCTGAGGCAAGAAATATTTCGTCAATAAAGACAAAATAAAGACTTACCTTCAGATGATTTTTGGCTTTTATCCCAGACGGACGAGCCCCCAGTTGTAGGAAATTTCTGCTTCTAAGACCACCCAGATAGGTTCAAGTAATGCAGGAAGACCTCCGTTGACCCCCAGGCCTGGAGATATTAATAAAGTGACACAGGAGACAGGTTTGCTTAGCCACTTAATGATATCTAATTAGCAGTGTTAGAAATACAGTATTTATGTCGTTTGAGGGATGGGAGGAGTTTTACTAACCTTATACATGTCATTGAAATGAAAATAGGTTCAGTTAATATTTAACTATTAGCTGGTGTTATAAGACAAAATCTTGCATCATTTTCACTATTAGAGTATATATGTATTCTTAAACAGGTGTTTGAGGGAAGCACTTATCTTATCAAGAACAAACATGAGCTAGGACAAACTCCACATTCTAGCTATATTTAAATGTATATGTAACCTTGAGAAGGCTTTCTATAGATAACAGCTTAAAGATTATGTGGGTTTCAGTTGAAACTCAAATATGAGTTTTCTCAGTTTTCCTGTGAAACATAAGATGGTGTCTTAGAACCAAAATGGAGTCCCTCATGATATGTGCTATGTTCTTTACACAAAGTAAGAGGCTGGAAGGTATACACGTTGGCCTCGTTGCTCCGGGTGTGCCGTACGGGACTACGCACCACCCCGTTGGGTGGGGCGGGGCACCCGCTGGGCCACCAGACCAACGGATTAATATAGGGCAGACTCTGTTGGCATGTCTAAGTTGAAGTGTGTTACATGGAACGTGCGGGGTATTAGAGCTAGGCCAAAAAGAAACGCAGCCCTATCTGTTCTTAAAAGTATGCGTGCAGAGATGATGGTCTTGGTGGAGACCCATCTCACAGGACAACTAATGCTATCACTTAAAAAACCCTGGGTAGGTTGGTTGTACCAAGCCCTTTATACTGCCAACTCCAGGGGAATAGCGATTATTGTAGCCAAAACGGTACAATTCACCCTACTGACACTCCAATCTGACCCTCAGGGCAGATTCCTATTTCTGTACACTAGAATAAATGGATTGGAACTCCTGATACTGGCAAATTACATACCCCCCCGTTCCATTTTGATGTGTTAAATGAGGGTTTGGCATTAATGTCTCAATATCCAAGTACCCCGGCGATTTGGTTGGGAGACTTTAATAATGTCATAGATAGGGAGCTCGACAGACTGACAATGCACCCTTCTAACACTACTTCCCCACAACACACAAGATTTGGCAGATTCTTTAAAGAATTAGCACTAATAGACACATGGCGGCACCACCACCCTCAGGATAAGGTATTTTCTTGTTTCTCAGCAGCGCAGAACTCCATGTCCAGAATAGACATGATCTTTATATCCCGCCCCCTTCTCCCTATGTTAGAGGAGGAGGGATTCCACCCTGGTACACTTTCAGACCATGCCCCATATTGGGTTGTAATTAAATTTGACTCTCCACCCAATACATACACATGGAAACGAAATCCCTTTTGGCTGTCGGTAGTTCCAGGAATAGATGAATTGGGGATCGAATGGGACATATTTTTTCAGAATAATAAGAACTCAGCATCCTTTGATGTCATATGGGACTCCTTTAAATCACATGCCCACATGACACTTGCTTGCTATATTACCAATTACAGGAGGACTTCCTCTCAAGTGGTTAGACAGGCGGAACAGGCCCTGGCGGACCTGGAGAGGGAGTTCTCCTCGAATCCAACTCCCCTCACAGCAGATCAGCTAAAACAACAAAACCGGCTAGTCTCGGGTTTGCACTTTGAAAGAGCAGAGCGAAAAATATTCTACGCTAAACAAAGGACATACGAGTGCGGGGAACGGGCGGGTCGCCTCCTGGCATACCTAGCTCATATGGATATGAGACCACCCATAGTTGTGTCCCTTAGAGGTACCAATGGGGAGCTGATATCTGAGCCCGACAAAGTGGCAAGCGAGTTTCGTTCCTTTTTCCTATCCTTGTACACCTCTACGGCCAATACTACCAATGAGGAAACAAAAACCTTACTAAACGACATAAATTTGCCTACACTCTCTCAAACCCACTTTGATATGCTGGAGGCCCCCATTTCCACCGATGACATTTTAGAGGCGCTGACCACACTCAAAACTTCTAAAGCACCTGGATCAGACGGGCTCCCCCTTGAGTTTTATAAAACATACACAGAACATATCGTCCCTAGACTTCACGAGTTATTCTCCCACATATTTAAATCCGGTATACTACCTCAATCCATGGCTGAAGCTTATATAGTACTCATACCCAAACCCGGTAAAAATTTAGAACTCCCCGAATCCTATCGCCCAATATCCCTTCTTCAGCTTGATATAAAAATTCTGGCCAAGGTCCTGGTGCTGCGCTTGAACAAAGTTATCCTCACCCTGATACACCCGGATCAAACCGGATTCATGCCCGCAAAAAACACGGCCTATAACCTTCGTAGACTGCATATGAATCTGCAAGCCGAACATGATCAGATGGGCTCCAGAGTCATAGTATCCCTCGACGCCGCAAAGGCTTTCGACTCTGTAGAGTGGAACTACCTTTGGCAGTGTTTGGCAAAATTTGGCTTCGGCCCAAAATTTATCAGATGGCTCCAACTGATGTATCGGGGCCCTAGCACCAGGATCTTGGTCAACGGGAGGGTCTCCGACTCCTTCCCACTCTCTAGGGGTACACGTCAGGGGTGCCCGCTATCCCCCATACTCTATGCCCTTGCGGTGGAACCCTTGGCAGCGTTGCTGAGGTCACACCCGGGAATCACAGGCTTGAGGAGAGGTGGCCTGACGGAAAAACTCAGCCTATACGCTGACGACATGTTGTATTTATCTGACTCCGGCTCCTCTCTGACAACAGCGCTAGAAACAATACAAACATTCGGAACACACTCAGGCTTAAAAATAAATTGGGATAAATCCCATATTCTCCCTATAGATATAGGTGCGCCCCCCCAAAACCAGGCCTCCTCTCCCCTCACAACCGTTAGCTCCATAAAATATCTGGGAATTACCATCACTCGAACCCCTGAGGAATACACCAAATTGAATATAGAACCCTTGATTACAAATTTGAAACATAAGACCCAAGTTTGGGCTAAGCTTCCCCTGGGAGTCATGGGTCGGGTGAACCTTATAAAAATGGTTCTACTCCCCAAGTTCCTATACGTCTTTTGGCATGCCCCACTTTATTTACCGCTCAGAATCTTTAAATCCATCGAAAAAATTCTTAACTCATTTGTATGGGGGAAGGCCCGACATAAATTACCATGGCAAGTACTAAAGAATCCCACAGATCTAGGCGGCGCCGCACTCCCGGATTTTAATTACTACTATCTGGCAGCGCAGCTGTCACATTTTTACTATTTGGACAAATGCGATATGGAAAGATATATGGCCCTGTTATGCTCCCAACAAACTCATCTGTACACTCACCCTTTTCAAATTATTTTCAGGGACCCCCCAGCCCCTGGGGCATTGGGTAACCTTAAAAGCCTAGTATATGCTCACTGCAAAATATGGGCAGTGGTGAGACGTAGATTAGCCTTGCCATCCACGCATTCACACACACCGCTATGGGACAACCCGGGTCTAAAGGAATTATTACTTTTACCAGGACGTCATATGTGGCTCGCTCGAGGAGTGAGGACACTTTCGGATGTGTACCAAGACAACACTCTGAAATCCTTCCAACAGCTTAAGGAGGACTTTGTCCTTCCCAATTCTATGCATTTTAGATACCTCCAGCTCCGCCATGCCTTGCAGACCCAGTTTCAAGATGGCTCTCCCAATCTAGAACAACCAAATATCCTCCATATTATTGTAGGACAAGACTCCTCCAAACTTATTTCAGTTTTTTATAACTCTCTGATCCGCCCTGCAGCAGTGACCCTTGCCTATGGGGGGTTGAGGAGTCGATGGGCTGGAGACGTGGGGGAGCTGGAGGATGACGAGTGGGAGGACGCGCTGGACAACTGTAAAGCGGTGTCTACTAGACTGGCGGACAGACTTACCCAACTGTATATATTGCATAGATCATACCTAACTCCCATAAGATTAGCTAGATTTAAACCTCAACACAACCCTCTCTGCCCCAGATGCGACAGCCCCTCTAGTTCCTTTTATCACCTAATATGGGCGTGCCCAGCTATACAAGATTACTGGTCTCACGTGGTACAGTTTATACATGACGAAATGGGATCTCCCCCTCAGACTATGCCCCAAACAATGCCTGCTGGGAATCTTCCCAGATCCTGACTCGGATAAATTCCATATCATCTTTCTTAGAGAGTCACTGTTTATAGCTAGGCTACTTATAGCGAGAAAGTGGATGAGGGTAGAAACGCCTACATTACAGGAATGGATCGCTGCTATCAACAATGTCCTGCCCTATAAAAAAGAAATATACGCCCACAGAGGATGCCCATCCAAATATGAGAAAATATGGAACTCCTGGTTAGGTAACTCAGCTACCTGCAATTCCATGAGCGATAGCAATCTATGAGTCTAACAAATATGCCTCACAGTATAATCTACTGATGCAACATGCATAACGAAACCCTGAATGCATGATAAAGCCTGATAGAGGATACTAATTTATAACACCTGTAATCAAAATGTGAAAATGTACAAAATGCACTGTTTATCCTGTCAATCATTACATTCTTGTAAGTATGTCAATGTAATGTTTGCCAATTACCTGTGTACTCTTTACAAAAATAAACAACGTTTTATTTGTAAAAAAAAAAAGAAAGTCAACCATCACTACAGCCCTCCACCAGTCGGGGCTTTATGGCAGAGTGGCCCGAAGGAAGCCTCTCCTCAGTGCAAGACACATGAAAGCCCTCATGGAGTTTGCTAAAAAAACACCTGAAGGACTCCAAGATGGTGAGAAATAAGATTCTCTGGTCTGATGAGACCAAGATAGAACTTTTTGGCCTTAATTCTAAGCGGTATGTGTGGAGAAAACCAGGCACTGCTCATCACCTGTCCAATACAGTCCCAACAGTGAAGCATGGTGGTGGCAGAATCATACTGTGGGCATGTTTTTCAGCTGCAGGGACAGGACGACTGGTTGCAATTGAGGGAAAGATTAATGTGGCCAAGTACAGGGATATCCTGGATGAAAACCTTCTCCAGAATGCTCAGGACCTCAGACTGGGCCGAAGGTTTACCTTCCAACAAGACAATGACCCTAAGTACACAGCTAAAATAATGAAGGAGTGGCTTCACAACAACTCTGTGACTGTTCTTGAATGGCCCAGCCAGAGCCCTGACTTAAACCCAATTGAACATCTCTGGAGAGACCTAAAAATGGCTGTCCACCAACGTTTACCATCCAACCTGACAGAACTGGAGAGGATCTGCAAGGAGGAATGGCAGAGGATCCCCAAATCCAGGTGTGAAAAACGTATTGTATCTTTCCCAAAAAGACTCATGGCTGTATTAGATCAAAAGGGGGCTTCTACTAAATACTGAGCAAAGGGTCTGAATACTTAGGACCGTGTGATATTTCAGTTTTTCTTTTTTAATAAATCTGCAAAAATGTCAACAATTCTGTGTTTTTCTGTCAATATGGGGTGCTGTGTGTACATTAATGAGGAAAAAAATGAACTTAAATGATTTTAGCTAATGGCTGCAATATAACAAAAAGTGAAAAATTTAAGGGGGTCTGAATACTTTCCGTCCCCACTGTATATGTATATATATACATATATATATATATATATATATATATATATATATATATGTATGTGTGTGTGTGTAATGAAAAAATAAGTGAAAAAAAAACACTAATTGCAGTGCAACTGGGAAGAAACTTCAATCTTCTGTATATGTTGTTAGTTAAGCAGGATTTAGTAAAAAAGATAAAGGTAGAATAAATATGATTCTCCTGGTGGTGCACATGTCCAAAAAACAAACAATCAAAAAGTTGGTTGCCAAACTGAAAGTCCAAAAATGCTGTCAGACCTACAGATATAGAAATACAAAAAGGGAGACAGACAATCACCTAGTTTGCATCCATGTGGCTTGAGTGGAGACTTCAACTTCAACACAGTGCATTAGGAATAGCTATCAAAAAACCCTTTACCTGCAATTAACTGTACAGCCAAGCATGGGCTCCCTAAGACTCCAGATACAAACTTGTGCTCGTGTGAGCTTTTATATGTCCCCACCCATCCGACCGCAGGTGCGTCAGGATGTGGTGCGGACGTAAATCAGGGAGCCACGTGTGTGCAGAATGTGGCAACTCCGTCCCTGAGGCTGACCTCACAACTCTGGGGGAGTGGTCCAGATGGTGATCCATCACGACCATCTGGACAGGCTGGACAGGAGGGAGGGGAGGTGTGCAAGCAGGGCAGATTGTTCTGATAGGACAGAGGTCCTGGTTTAGGAAGAGGGAAACGCCACTCCCCATCCACATCACGTTCCTAAGAAACAGGGCACATAGATCGAAGCCGAGGGCCACAGGTCGGCCCCTGAACCGGGTAAACACCCGGTGAACACATAGAGTTGGTGGGCTTTTCAAAGCAGGTACGTTGCTTTGCCCAGCCAAGCCATTCTGCCGATGTATATATGTGTGAAGCGGTCGGCAAGTGGTTAACTAACAGCATATACAGCAGATTGAAGTTTCTTCCCAGTTGCACTGCAATGAGTGTTTTTTTACACTTATTTTTGCATTACATATATGTTATTCCAGTGCCTGGCCTGCTATCTCGTGGATGTTGAGGCTTCCTACACTGGAATCTGATTTGAGTAAATATCACAGAAAATGTATAAAACAGAATAAACTAAAGTAGAATCTTTTCGAATTACAGGTGTACCTATTTGTTTTATGAACATATATTTATGATTAGATTATTTGTGGCCCCCCATCCCCCCTGGCGTTCGGTACGTGTGGCCCATGTGGACAGACTCCTATCATTATTTGCTCTGGTTTTAGTCCTACCACAAAGTGCAACATTTGGAGGTAGGGGACATATTGGGGGGAACTGATGTCTGTCTGAGGGGTGAAGCCTCCTGATCAGTTTTGTGCTGTTTTTTTTTTTCATTTTATGCATGTTATGGAGCTTTAATATGAGTGTATTATACTTTGTTTATTATTGATTTTGTTTTTTTTTGCCTTATCAGTGAACTCATCATGCTTTCCTTTGAAGAAGCCGAATACGGCGAAACATGTCGGAAGTACAACCGTGGTGTTGATCCAATGCACCTGAATAATGATACCAACTGGTTGTACAAATAGTTTTATTACAATTATGTTCAAATAAATACTGTTTAATAAAAAAAAATTGTACTATGTGATTGAGCACCCATAAAGTCCCATATCCCTGCTAACTTTGAAATAAAAAAAATTGGGATGTTGGTACCATGATTAATGTGCTTCTGGTTATGTCCTCATACTTTTTTGAAAAAGTGACAGTTTACAGTGTGCATGGAAACCTCACAAGTATGTGTTGTATATAGCACATGCAATGTGGAGAAGGGTCCTTGTTGTGAGGAACTACAACATACAACACAATTCAGTTTTATAGCAGTTTTTAGTGCAGTGCATGGCTTCTCTGGGAAGATCCCTTTGATTGCCAAAGAATTATGCTGAAAATTGCCATCTATTCTCTGGTTTTCAGCATACAAGCAAACTCTCCATAAAAAAATCCCTTTCGGGCTCATGCTCACTGCAGCTCAAAGAGGCGGCTCCTACAGGCTTTTGAGCTTTCTTGAGCTCTCATTTTTTTATGCCTGGAAACCCCCCCCCCCATGTTAGCCAATGTGTCCTTGCACATTATGGCTTTTTCAGGAGTTTACAGGCATATGCTCTTGAAGGCAGAAAAAAACCTCCATCAAACTTGTGTTTTTGAGAGGAGCTTTCGAGCAGAAAAGACGCCTAATGCCGTGTACACACGACACAAATTTTATCGCGTGTGGGCTTCATCGGACCTTTGCTGTCGAAAAATCAGACGGACTTTAGAAATAGAACATGTTTCAAATCTTTCCGACGGATTCGAGTCCGGTGGAAGAATCAGTTCGTTGGTATGCTAGTACCGATGGACAAACAATGACGCAAGGGCAGCTATTGGCTACTGGCTATGAACTTCCTTATTCTGGTTCGGTCGTACATCATCACAGTCGAATCCTTCGGACTTTGTTGTGATCGTGTGTAGACAAGTCCGATTCGACGAAACTCCATCGTAACTTCCGTCAAAAGTCAGTCGGAAAGACCGTGGGACCTTTGATGCTGAAAATTCCGGTCGTGTGTACACGGCATAAGTGCCCAAAAAAGAAATGAGCTAAGGGGAGGGTTTGTTTAAAAAAACACTTATGCTCAAAAAAGCCCAAAGAAGTTTAAAGAAGCTCAAAAAAACATGCAAAAGAGCCCAAAAAGGTACAAGCTTCTTCAAGTTGAAATAAAAGCTCAAGTGCCTGTAAAAACTGCTTTTTTTTTTTTAGCTACAGTGTGCATGAACCCTAAAGCCTCGTACACGATCGGATAATCCGCCGGGAATTGTGTGATGGCAGGCTGTTTGTATGCTCCATCGGACAATTGTTGTCGGATTTTCTGCGGACAAAAGTGGGATAGCACGCTTTAAAATTGTCCGCCAACAAATGTGTGTTGTCGGATTATCCGATCCGTCAGACAAAACTCCAAAGTGCAAACACGCATGCTCGGAAGCAATGCTCACCATAACACAACATTAGCAGAATTTGCCCAAAGGGTGGCGCTAAAGAGCTGAAAAACCACATAGTTTCTTGTTGGTTGGCCGACAATTCTTTGCCGTTTGTATGCAAGACAAGTTCATGGCCAATGTCCTTTGGACAAAAGTCCTACGCTTAGTCCGATCATGTGTACGAGGCTTTAAATCCATGCCCCCTCCCCCCACCAAATAAAATGCTGCTCAGGTTACAGGACTCTTTTTTCGGGCAGCATCAATCAAGACTGAGGATAGACTGTGAGTACAGGACCCTTCGGGGAGAGGGGGAAGCTATGGCAAACAGGATAGGGGAGCCCGGAGTAAAATAATCCTAGGGATGATGGAGATTTAGCTGATACCAATGTGATACCAATGTTTAGCAAGGAAACTAAAATAACAAATGATAACTTCTACAATTCTTGTTTAATTTTCAGAAGCTGAGAGTTCATCATCAAAGGAGGAGGAATATAATGACCTTAGGCGTCGCCTCCGGATGTATTTCGGGAAACGGAAATGCTTTGTGTTTGAAACACCAACTGACTCCATAAAAGAACTTAAGAAATTAGAAGAGCTACCCGATGACAGACTAAATGAGAAATTTCTGGCTCAGAGCGCCCTCTTCTGTGACTACATTTTCAAGAATGCTGAGATTAAGAGAGTTGATATCACAGTCAACGTCACTGGACACAGTGAGTTAATCTAATGATGTATAGCTTTCATCAAATACGTTAAAGTGTACAGTGCCTTGCAAAAGTATTCACCCCCTTGGCTTTTTACCTATTTTGTTACATTACAGCCTTTAGTTCAATGTTTTTTTTTAATCTGAATTATATGTGATGGATCAGAACACAATAGTCTAATGCCCCGTACACATGAGCGGATTTTCGGTCGGAAAAAACTTGGATGGTTTATCCGACGGAATTCCGCTCAAGCTTGGCTTGCATACACACGGTCACACAAAAGTTCTCAGAACCTTCGACCGCCAAGAACGCGGTGACGTACAACACTACGACGAGCCGAGAAAATTAAGTTCAATGCTTCCGAGCATGCGTCGAATTGTTTCTGAGCATGGGTAGGAATTTTACGCGTCGGAATTTGTACAGACGATCGGAATTTCCAATCAGAACTTTTTCCGACCGAAAAATAGAGAACATGCTCCCAAAGCTTTTGCTGGCTGGAATTCTGCCAGCAAAAGACCGATGGAGCATACACACGGTCACATTTTCCGACCAAAAGCTCAGTCTTTTGCTGGAGGCATTTCCAATCCTGTAAACATTAGAAAAATATATACCTGAAACTATTTTTCAGAAACAAAAAAACGATAATTGGCCTGTGCGTATGCATTAACCTCCTTTGTTATGAAGCCCATAAAAAGCTCCGGTGGAACCAATTACCTTCAGAAGTTACATAATTAGTGAAATGATATCCACCTGTGTGCAAACTAAGTGTCACATGATCTGTCATTACATATACACACCTTTGTGAAAGGCCCCAGAGGCTGCTACACCTAAGCAAGAGGCACCACTAACCAAACACTGCCATGAAGACCAAGGAACTCTCCAAACAATTAAAGGACAATGTTGTTGAGAAGTACAAGTTAGGGTTAGGTTATAAAAAAATATGCAAATCTTTGATGATCCCTAGGAGCACCATCAACTCTATCATAACCAAGTGGAAAGAACATGGCACATGGCACAACAGCAAACCTGCTCTCTCTCTCTCTCTCTCTCTCTATGTATGTATGTAGATATATATATCTATATATATATAGATATATATATATATCTACATACATGTTTTTCCAATTTCCTCAGGATTGGGCGAGCTGGCAAATTTTTACACTGAAGCTCTAAACTCCTCTAATGTTACCTGCTTGGAGGAGGTGGTGGTTTCCTTGGCTGAAAAGGAAAACAAAATGGCCGTTGAGGAAGGAACAAAGCTCTATGAGGACAGGATGAAGACCATTGTGTTGCCCACTGAAACACTCAACCAGTTCCTGGATCTGAGCACACAGTACGAAGAGGAAGCTAGAAAGGTATTTTTGGAAAGATCGATCAAGGATACAGATAAGAAATTCCTCAACGAATTTATGGTGAGTTTTTATGTTGTATATAAGCCCTGCCCAGTCTTTGTCTGTTCAACTTGGGACTGCCTACACAGGGATGCATGGAACACCTGTGCATCCCTGTGCAGGCTGTGTGAATGAGACCTTAGGCTTTTTTCCACAATAAATTTAGGTAATTAATGGCAGTGGGTGTAAAGAACTAAAGTTTATTTTCAATCTTCTAATCAAGAATAACTAGTAACTGGAAATAGTGCAAAAGGTTTGACAAGGGAACTCATGTTTTTTAATTTTTTATTCTATAAGGAAATTGTAAAGAGGACAAGAATGGAGTTTAGTGTTACGAATGAGGAGAAGTCTCGGGAGAAATGCGAGGCTCTTATTAAGAAACATTCTGCGGGCTTGGAAAAATATTTGGCTGAAGGAAAGTTCTGTGTGCCTGGAGGACATGCAAAGTTCAAGAAGAGCTTAAAAGCCATAAAACAAAAATATAGCAGTGAAAGAGGAAAAGGAGTAAAGGTTGGTGGACTTATTATGTCATTCAGGATTAATCTTGAAGTACAACTCATTATGCATTGTAAAATCACAGATTGCATTGTTGCATTATCAGAACTTCAATGTGGCAGTTACCAGTTCTGGAGCTCTGTTAATAAAGTAGGAATATTTGGGAATATTTATATTTTAGGAATATTTGCCTTGCACTTCTTCATCCCACTGGAATCCAAAATTTGGATGTTGTTAGATTCGGATAGGATTTAATTAGTCCAATCCAAATGTCAGTGTTATGTTTGGTGACTCAGATTCTCAAAGGACTTCTAGGAGAAGAAAGGCTGAAGGCAGCTCCAAAGACTATTCCTGAATTTTATCTGCTTGTGGTGTTCCCTGATCACCCTAAAGCCCCGTACACACGGGCCGAATGTCGGGAGACATCGGTCAGTTAAAAGAAAAAAAACATCCGGCATTCGCTTGGTGTGTATTCTGGCCCGTCCCACAGAAGCTGGCTTTGGTCGGATGTGCATGCTTGTAACCAGCAGCCAACCAACTCCTGATAAACGCTCTCAGCCAATGACGGAGAGCGCTGATCAGAGAGTTCTGGTTGGGGGGGCCGTCTCCCTGTCAAAACACAATAGCTGAGCAGGGGAGATCACTGAAGTAACTTTGCATAGTAAGTACAGTGTCTCTCTGAGTTGAAAGAAAAAAAAACTCATAGTGTATATTCCAGGCTTCAGCCTGACTCCGGATGCCAACAGGCCCCACCTGGCTTTCATGGCTGCTAGGAGCTGTTGGTGTTTTTTAATTTCCCCAGACTGTGTCCCAGTATTTCCATTTTTTTACCCCTATGATCCCATCAGACAGGCCTGCCCGGAGCTTCCAAAACGTTTCTGTTTGGTCATTTTTAAATAGTTTGGCCTATCCACAACTGGTCAAACTTTTCAGAGGTTCACTCAGCTTTAATAGCTAACAATATAAGGTATGTAATTATATAGATAACTGTATAAGAAGTATTTCAAATTTCAAAAAAAAATTCTAAGCTAATCGGCAAGAGGGTGTCACAAAATAGCATGGGGAGGTGAGCACTGCCTTGGGGAGCCAATACAAAAAAAAAATACACTCAGCCATGAGCAGTGATTTTCTATATGTTTAAAGTGAAACATTAAAAATGTCCAATTCTTTTAAATAACATGCCTTGTGGGGTTTCCTAATCCTTCCCATGAAGGGGCGCATCTCTGTTATGTACAAAAAGTGCAGCAGTAGCACTAACATGTACATAGGAAATAAATTGAAATATTACCAGTAAATGACAGTTCATTGACAGGTCCTTAAAAAAAAAAAGAATCATACAAGCATACAATTTTCGGCAATTTAAACTGTATTTTTTCTTTTTTAAATGTCACTTTTGCAATAGCACATCCTACAATAAGAAAGACAAAAACGTACATATTCCCCCTAATATGCGTACTAGATCTCTTGAGCCAGGTATAACTTTTAAAGCGGCATCTCACAGAAAAAAATGCATGTCCCCCCCCCTCCCCTCTGGGTCTAGTATGGAATTTAACCCCTTGACGTCAACTCCCAACAGCCCTTTAAGGGGTTTGGAATTCCAGGAGGCGGGGTTTGTGACCATGTGACCGCCGTGATTGGCTGTCGCAGTGGTCACATGATCGGAAAACTCCTGATCGCAAGCAACGATCGGGAGATTTTCATGAGCCACCGCTCACCTTGCCTGGAGCGCACAGGGGGCGTGTGCTCTCGGCACAGCTCTGTGGATGCTGTTGAACGCAAATATGCGGCCGCTCGGCACCATGGCCTGGCCATCAAGATGAAGCATTTTGCGTGCGCTCTGCGCCTAAGTGTTAAAGGGAACTCCTTGCAAATAAAATGCATGGGAGGCCCCCTGAAAATCCAGAACCTTAATTTCAGACACTTAATCCAAAATTCCAGACCCTTAATCCAAGCATGCAGCCTGGCTGGTCAGGAAAGGGGGGTGGATGAACGTGCAGCCCCCTCCTGAACCATACCAGGTTCCTCTCCCTCAAAAAACAGGAGCATGGCTGGTGGGTGTGGAGGTCTGTGGGTGGAGGACTTCATCTGGAAGTCTCCTTTAATAATAAGGGGGCTCCAGATACCACCAGATGGAAAATTTAGGGCACCAAAATTCATCTTCAGTTTCGAGGCTTGACTTGTTGGGTATCTTTTTACTCAGCCCAACCTCATCTTTTATATATGATGGTAAAGATGGTAATATATTGCATTTTTGTGCCCTAAATGTAACTTTTTTTACTGAAAATATATGCTTGATAAACCGTTATGCAAATAGTGTGAAATAATAAAACTGGAAGTACCAATATTTTATTCTCCATGGTCCCTGCTTTTAGAAAATATATAATGCTTAAAGTAGATGTAAACCCGAAAAAATGTTTTTTTTTGTTTTTTATATCATACTGTAGAGTATAAGATTTGCTATTATTTGAGCCCAGTTTTGCCACACAGAGTTAATCCATCTCTGAGCAATCCTCTTTTATTGTTCAGTGAGACAATTCTTGACAAACTGAGAAAAACTTTGTCAAATCCTCCCCCTTGCTGTGAGTGACAGGTGATTTACATCTTGTGTATTAGCCTAAGAGACATGCAGTACTTTTTAATTCCCTCCCCCACTCCTTTCTTCAGCAGCTCTGCAAGGATTGGCTGTACCACACCTCAGCATGATTTGGCATGCTGAAGTCATGTGGTTACTTTCCTGTCTTTTCACTGGATGTTAGAGATCATAGCAGAAGTTCAGTGTTAGAAATACACAGAGAAAATGAATATTGATAAGGGAAGTGTAGAGGTGGGCGGGGAGTCTACTGACACCATGACTCCACCCACCGAGCTCCAGACAACAGACCCACCCACAGAATATGCAGTTTTTCGGGTCTCATAACAGACAGAGGGGAGACATTTGACAGGTAAAGATACATGCACTAGGCATGTATATCCTTATAAATAACCCCTATGGCAGTAGTTTAGAAAGGATGACATTGGGTTTACATCCACTTTAAGGGTTTTAACTAATCTTTAGGCATAAAATGATTAAAATCGTTTTTTAAATGTGCAAGAAAAACGCAAAAATGGCTTTGTCAACAAAAGAGTTAGACGTTAGACCCAGTCATCCAATAGCTGCAATAATTTACAATACATCTTTGCCTTTGTTCACTCTCTACAGGCGGAAGCGGTGCTTCAGGAATACATGACGTCCAAACAAACTGATGAAATCCTAATAATACAAAAGGACAAGGACCTGAGCAAGGAACAGAGGAAGAAGGAAGGTGAAATATTTGCTCATTGCCACTTACCATGACAATTAGTAGAAAAGATTTTCTTAATTACAGTGCTTGATTCCTTTTTTACTACTACTACTATTATATACAGTGGAACCTTGGATTACGAGCATAATCCTTTCCAGGAGAATGCTTGTAATCCAAAGCACTCGCATATCAAAGCGAGTTTCCCCATAGAAGTCAATGGAAATGAAGATAATTAGTTCTGCATTGACTTCCATGGCATGCAATACCTCATGTGGCCAGAGATGGGGGGGTGCCGGAGAGCCTCGGAAATACTCAAGGACAGCTTGGCTGATCTCAGAAACCCTCAGAAAGGTTTGGAAACACTTGGGAACTGAGAATTTCCGAGTGTTTCCAAGTATTTCCGAGTGTTGCAGAGTATTTCCGAACGGATCGGCTCCCAACCGTTCCGAGTGTCACCGGCACCCTCGCACCCCTGCCCATAAGCAGTACTGCACACCCCATTAGCTTGAATTCTGCTTGTTTTGCGAGACAACACTCGCAAACCGAGTCAGGATTTAAAAAAAAAAAAAAGTTCCTCGTTATTCAAAACGTATACTCATAAACCAAGGTTCCACTGTACTTGAAAGGGTGTACTACTATATGTGATTATGTGATGGCTGCATTAGTTTCCTTTCCTCTACTTTTCACTGGTGATCCTGCCAGTAACACACTTCCTGTTCCATACTGTATCTGTGGAGGATCAGTGTTGTCACTCTAGGTTCCTCTCCTGATTTAGACTTCTCCTCTTACAATGGAACAGAAGGTGGGGGGTTGGTGTTCACAGAAGGTAGCTGAGAAACTTATAACATTGATATTTCAGTTCCATATTCAGTGATAAGGATACAGAATTTCTGGCAAGAACAGGTATTTTCTGCACTACATTATGGTTCTTGGGTTCAGATATACTTTGAATTGAAAATCTGTATTCAGGAGGGTAAAACAACAGTTCACTTAAAGCAGAGTTTCACCCAAAAAGGGAACTTCCGCTTTAAGTACTCGTGACCCCCTGACATGCCACATTCGGGGGGGGGGGGGGCTAGTTTTCACAGGTACCCAGCTCCAACTTCCTCTCCTGGCACTGCGGCACCGAGTGGATGTTTACCTCTCCCCCCTCCCTCCCTGCAATCTTCTGGGACACGTCACAGGTCCCAGAAGATTGCCGGGCCATTCCTAACGCCATTCCTATGCTTTGAACAACTTTGTTGAAGTCTTTAAACCCTCATTCAGCTCCAATTTGAGAAGGTTAAACACAGATCATAATAGAAGCATCAATGTCAAGCATCTAGCAGGCCTCAGCAGGAGTCCTGCAAGCTTCAAGTGTTGCTGAAGTCTTCTGAAGCCTTGTTTAAAGTGACAACCAGCACTCCCATTAT
Organism: Aquarana catesbeiana; assembly: GCF_042186555.1. Lineage (NCBI taxonomy): Eukaryota > Metazoa > Chordata > Amphibia > Anura > Ranidae > Aquarana > Aquarana catesbeiana. The sequence goes on along the minus strand of NC_133329.1, from coordinate 35,512,455 downwards.
GATCTGTGTGTGACCTCCCCAAAATGGGTCTGAATGGTGTTTTAAGTTTCCATATGTCCCCATTTTATAGAGATAGTCCCCATTGTGAGAGGTTTGTCTGCGAAAATGGGCTTCCCTGGATTTCTGACCCCTGTAGTCTATGCTTTAAACTCTCTTGACCCATAGCAGTATAGGTTCAGGTTTTATTTAACCATACTCTTTTAAGCCCCACCCACTGTTAACACAATGTTGCCACGCCCAAGCTTTGCTGCATGCTACGCACACCGCATCATTGTCCTTCTCATGACATCCAGGGTATCTTGTCTTTATACCTCCAAAGTCTGCGTACAGTATCTCTGAGACCAATTGTTTCAGGGGGTGTTAAAAAGGGAGTGTGAATTTTTGGGTGTGGCTACAAATGAGGGTGTGGTTTTGTGGGTGTGGTCAGTAGGTTGTCCCCTGAATTTATATTGAAAATCTGGTAACCTTATTTAAAAAGCTTCAACAAAGTTGCTTGTAGCTACGAGCTGAAGCCCATATGGGCACAGCCTAATCTTTCTGATTTATGTACCTGTAATGGACAGAGCAGAAGGTTTAAGTTTGCTTCCTATAACAAGGCCAAGAGGTAAAAAATTGTATTTATTTTTACATTTTATTGGGGTCCATTCACTAATGTTTACTGCATGTGATAACGCATTCACGTGACTCATTTTCATAAATTACCACATGCGCTACATTAAGTCCAAATCATACCGCTAAATGAAAAATATAAGTAAATTTCATTTAACCACTTGCCGACCGGGCCATAGCCAAATGACGGCTACAGCGTGGTCGGATAACTCTGTGAGGGCATTATATGGTGTCCTCCCAGAAAGACGCTCCCACGCGCCCCATGCATCCGGGAATGTCCGTGACCGTCGGGTCTTCAAAACCCAGCGCCTCATGTATCGGGGTAACTGACAATGACAGTGGCCCTTTACCACGTGATCACTCCGTATTGGACGCAGTGATCACTTGTCAACAAACCAGGGCATGTCTGGTTCGGCTCCTCCCCTCTCCCCACACCAATCGGTAAAGTGTGTGAGGAGAGGAAGGAGTCGGGTGCAGTAGTGCTGTGGGCTGAATCTGAAGTGCCCACAGCTCTGATCTGTGCCCATCTCATTCATGTCCATCCATGCTTCATCCATCGCCATACTCCGGAGGAGTAGCAGAATGTATTTTGGGGGGTCATTTTTGCTATGTATATGCTATGTGTTAGAAATATGCGTTTTCATTTTCTTTCCACATTTTCCCAAAACTTGTGGGAAAAAATGACATGTTCAAAAGACTCATTATGCCTCATAGATTATTTGTTGGGGTGTTTACTTTGCAAACTGGGGTCTTTTTTTGGGCACTTCCATTGTCCTAGTGCTCCAGGGCCTTCAAAAATGTGTGAGAGTCTAGAAATTAGATGTGTAATTTATATCCCTAGAACACCTGGCGGTGCTCCCTGCATGTTGGGCCTCTCTATGTGGCCAGGCTGCGTAAAAGTCTCACACATGTGGTGTCGTCATACTCAGGAGAAGTAGCAGAATGTGTTTTGAGGTGTAGTTACAAGTATGCATATGCTGTGTGAGAGAAATAACCTGTTAATATAAAAATCATGTGAAAAATAAAAATAAATAAAAAAAATCTTCAGTTTGAAAAGAATTGTGGGAAAAATTACAACTTCAAAAAACTCATCATGCCTCTTACTAAATACCTTGGAATGTCTAATTTCCAAAAAGGAGTAATTTGGGAGGTATTTGTACCTTCCTGGCTTGTTAGTGTCTTAAGTACATCAGGTGTGATCAATTTTCAATGATTGGCACCATAGCTTGCAGACTCTTTAACTTTCACAAAGACTAAACAATATACACTGATTTGGGTTATTTTTACCAAAGATATGTAGCAGTATACATTTTGGCCAAAATATGTGAAGAAAAATTACTAATTTGCAAAATTTTATAACAGAAATTAGGAATGTTTTACAAAATGTTCGGTCTTTTTTTATTTATAGCGCAAAAAATAAAAAAACAAGTTGTGAATAAATACCACCAAAGGAAAGCTCTATTTGTGTGAAAAAGAGGACAAAAAAAAAATCATTTGGGTACAGTGTTGCATGACTCAGTAATTGTCATTCAAAATGTGAGAGCACCGAAAGCTGAAAATTGGTCTGGGCAGGAAGGGGGTTTAAGTGCCCAGTGGGCAAGTGGTTAAAAAGCTCTTAAGTCGAATTAACAAATGGACCAGAGAGTAAAGAAATATACAATATTTACCAACAGGGTTTTGCTGGTGGTATCAAATGCAGTATTTGTCAAAAAACAGGGTGAGGGCCCACAACGTTTTTTTGACAAATAGCTGGTTGCTAAGAAGGGGGCTGAATGTGAACAAACATGCCAACTTTAATAATGATGAAAACAAAACAGTGTGCCCCCCCCCAAAAATCCATACTAGACTCTTATCCTGTGTTGATGACGACAAAGGCCTCATCCCCTCAACCCTGGCTGGTGGTTTTGGGGGTCTGCGGGAAGGGGCTTATCGGAATATGAAAACTCCCTTTAGCAAGGGGGGCCCCAGATCTCACCCCCCACCTATTTGAATGAGTATGGGGTACATTGTACCCCTACCTATTCACCAAAAAAGTGTCAAAGTTATAAAAACAGAGAGACAGTTCTTGACAATTCCTTTATTAAAAAGTAAAAAAAACAGTGTCCCCCAATGACAATCATGACGCCCGCACACCACCAAAACCCAAAAAACAAAAAAATAAAAAGAGCTCCACCTGCAAGGATGGCTGGCCGCCGAATGCCTCCTCCACCATTTGACAGTTCTTATATAGGTAAGGGGGGCCACCTGTCGATGTCACCTGGTGGCACCGTCCTTTTTGTGATGTCATGGACCGGTGCATGCTGTGTCTGTGATGTCACAAGGGGCAGTGCCACCCGGTAACATCGCCAGGTGGCCAGCCATTACCTATATAAAAACTGTCAAACGGCGGAGGAGGCATTCGATGGCCAGAGGTCTTTGCAAGTGGAGCTCTTTTTATATATATATTTTTTGCGTTTTTCAGGTTTAGGTGGTGTGCATGGGGGTTACTGTTTTGTTTTATTTTTTCTTATAAAGGAATTGTCAAAAACTGTCTCTGGATTTTTATTACTTTTTGACAACTTTTTTGTTGAATGGGTAGGGGTACATTGTACCCCATACTCATTCACATAGGGAGGGACTGGGATCAGGGGGCTTGTTAAAGGGGGCTTCCAGATTCAGATAACCCCCTGACCGCAGAACCCCACAACAACCGGCCAGGGTTGTGGGGATGATGTACCATAAACATAGGGACAAGGTGCTTTGGGTGAGGGGGCAGCCCCAAAGCACCCACCCCCCATGTTGATGCATGTGGCTTGGTATGGTGGCATGTGGCCTGGCCTGCCGTGCTGCATGCTCAGATAAGGGTCTGGTATGCATTGGTGAGTGAACCAACTGACAGCTGATGAGTCATCTGTTGTTAAGGACTCGGCCGTCGGCTTCCCAGCCCGCTCCTTAGCAACCAACTGAATGCTGTAAATTATTGCATTAAATAATGCAGTAATTAACTCAAAATTCTTAGTGAATTGCACTTTCAAAACTGATTTGCCGCAAGCGTTATTTTACTGCATTTTGAATTGACCCCATTGTTTGCTTTGTTTGTCAGAGGAAAACTCTAGAAAACAAATAGAGGAAATGCATGAAAAATTACAACAAATGAAAGAAGAGCTTCAGAAACAGATATTAAATGAAGAAAGAGAGAACTACAAGAGGACTATTGAACAGTTAAATCATAAGATGGAGGAAGAGAGCAAACGGATGAACGAGAAAATGGAACAAGTCCTCAGGGAGAAGGAAATGGTAATACTAATTAGTTTAATTTGCTACCTAATTTATTCAAATACACTGTATTTTAAAACCTATTTTCACTTTTTGGCCAAAAAACATGTTCCGAATCAAAACTAGAATATGAATGCATCACTAGTACAATGGTTTTATATAATAATGGAGTGTCTGTTTTCTGTGTGGTAGTTGTAGTGCCCAAAAACGAATTCAGTGCACGTGAGAAACTAATCCTAAGTAAATACTACACAACCAAACTTTGTGGAAAACTTCACCTACCTAGATGGCCAAAAGTGGATTTCCCTTCAAATCAATAAGGTCAGGTGATTCCAGTAAAGGCTCCTGTTAATGTGGCAGCATGGAAAGACATTTTAGACAATTATGTGCTTCTAACCTTGTGACAACAGTTTTGGGAATGGCCCCTTTTTGGTCCCAGTGTTATGTCGCGTACACACGAGCAGACTTTACGGCAGACTTTGCCCGGCGGATGGGATTTCGACGGACAATTCGATCGTGTGTGGGCTCCAGCGGACTTTGTTTTCTCAAAAGTTGGACGGACTTAGATTTGAAACATGTTTTAAATCTATCCGTCGAACTCGAGTCCGGTCGAAAAGTCCGCTCGTCTGTATGCTAGTTCAACGGACAAAAAGCCACGCTAGGGCAGCTATTGGCTACTGGCTATAAACTTCCTTAAGAATGTTCTAATAGGGGAATGGCGCTGTTCACAGACAATTTATATGAAGAGGTGAAATCTAAAAATAAAAATGTGTGCACCAGAGTCCAACAGCAAACTTGGTGAAAAATCCTGAAAACGTGCTACAACCCTTTACAGTGTATATGTCATATGGGATGTGGGTGTGCAAGTCACCAAAACATTTATAAAAAGTGAAAATAAACATAAAGAACATAAAAAGCTGGTATGAGTGACACTAAAACATATCCACGTTTAAAAATCCCACTGACGTGCCAAGTGACACCAAAAGTTGGCAACTATAATTCCTCTAATATTGACTGGAAAGATCAGAAGATATAAATACAAAATATATATAATAAATAGATGTGCAGCAATCAAAAAATGTATAGATTTGATAAATTAGTTTGTGAATATGTGCAACCAAAAAACGTGTAATAATTTTATGTGCACCAATAAAAATTGTCCAATAAAAATTGTCCAATAAGTGTAAAAAAAGTCCCTGTGCACAGATGGTAGGTGTATCCAAGTAATCCCCAGCAGGTTTTCAGTACTGTCGGAAGGCCCAACCCCTGCAGGGTTAATGGGCATATGTGTGTAGATCCAGTAACAGGAATCCTGAACGACCGATATCCCTCTCTCAGGGTCCATGATCTCCTTCCCATTTAATTCGCTATAATCCTTTTAATGGTATCCACCGGAGAAAGTCCATGTATGTAGAGAAAAGAGGAGCCTCATAGCGTAAATCCGAAAAGATGTAAATTTATTAAACAAATGAGTTAAAACAAATAAGTTAAAAAATGGGAGCTGACAATGCTCCACCGGCTGTTAGGCCGTGGAACGCACGCCGCTACCACGCCTCCATAGCGGCTTTTGGCTTCCAGCCAGCCGGTGGAGCATTGTCGTGAACGAAGAACAATAACTTTATTCCTTCCATGAGCATGTTGCAGAAAGAATATGAAACAAATCTTCTAGAGATATGAGCTGCCTTATTCACTTGGTTCCTGTAATGGTCTGCAAATCATCTCCCTCCTGTTTACTACTATTTCCCAACCACACAGTATCTCCAAGTTAAGTCCCAAGAACTATACTCTGAATAGAGTTCTTGGACAGACTGATGGAATTTCCCCCGGGTGATCCTCAGCACCCTCAGTCTTTGAAAATACTGCTTCCCTGGGTATGCACTCACATGTACATTTGAGCGACCGTCCATGATTGCCATACTCGGGTCCTCTCCCTGTTTTCCTTCTTTTCTCTTGATAATAGCAGCCTCTCCTTTTTAGATGTTGCAGATTCTTACTGTAATCTCCTCCATCTCTCCTCCTGTGAAGGCATGTTTCCCTCCTCGGAGGGGAGAGTTCTTAAGCTGCACCAGCTTCTACATACTGTCTTCCTTTGCTGTTCTTTTACCATCAGCAAGCCACAGCCCCCGTGGAGCATGTGACCCACAGTTATATAGGCCTGTAAACCCCTGCCCATACAAATTAATGTATGGTATAATTTACTTAGAATAGGGGACCCATAGGTCACTTTCCAATAGTTGATGCACTAGCATAGAAAATGAAAGAGGCGGAGTGGCATAACACAGCTCAGCTTGACATGTTGCGTGTATTCAAAAGATGCTTCTTCAGGAGCTCACAGCATATTCTATGAATAAGAAATTGCAAATAAGTTTCTATTATTGATTTATAACATTATTATACAACATTCTTGTCTTAATGGTATTTATGCTGCTACACAGCTCCCTATAAAATTCCACAGTCTTATTTGCAATTTCTTATTCATAGAATACGCCATAAGCTTCTGAAGCGTCTTTTGAATACGCGCAACATGTTGAGCTGAGCTGTATTGTGATACACCGCCTCTTTCACTTTCTATGCTAGTGCATCAACTATTGGAAAGTGACCTATGGGTCCCCTATTCTAAGTATATTTCTAATGGAATGCTCAGGTGGCACAAACCCCCCCCCCCCAAATGACCCCATTTTGGAAAGTAGACACCCCAAGCTATTTGCTGAGAGGCATGGTGAGTATTTTGCAGCTCTCATTTGTTTTTGAAAATAAAGAAAGACAAGAAAAAATTTTTTTTTTCTTTTTTCAATTTTCAAAACTTTGTGACAAAAAGTGAGGTCTGCAAAATACTCACTATACCTCTCAGCAAATAGCTTGGGGTGTCTACTTTCCAAAATGGGATCATTTGGGGGGGGGGTTTGTGCCACCTGGGCATTCCATGGCCTCCGAAACTGTGATAGGCAGTGAAGCGTGAAATCAAAAATTTACGCCATTAGAAAGCCTGAAGGCGGTGCTTGGTTTTCGGGGTTCCGTACGCGGCTAGGCTCCCAAAAAGTCTCACACATGTGGTATCCCCATACTCAGGAGAAGCAACAGAATGTATTTTGGGGTGTAATTCCACATATTCCCATGGCATGTTTGAGCAATATATCATTTAGTGACAACTTTGTGCAAGAAAAAAAAAAAAAATTGTCTTTTACCCGCAACTTGTGTCACAATATAAAATATTCCATGGACTCGACATGCCTCTCAGCAAATAGCTTGGGGTGTCTACTTTCCAAAAGGGGGTCATTTGGGGGGGTTTTAACTGTCCTGGCATTTTATACACAACATTTAGAAGCTTATGTCACACATCACCCACTCTTCTAACTACTTGAAGACAAAGCCCTTTCTGACACTTTTTGTTTACATGAAAAATTTTTTTTTTTGCAAGAAAATTACTTTGAACCCCCAAACATTATATATTTTTTTAAAGCAAATGCCCTACAGATTAAAATGGTGGGTGTTTCTTTTTCTTTTTCACACAGTATTTGCGCAGCGATTTTTCAAACGCATTTTTTTGGGAAAAAACACACTTTTTGAAATTTTAATGCACTAAATGTTTGATGAAATAAAAAAGATGATCTTAGGCCGAGTACATGGATACCAAACATGACATGCTTTAAAATTGCGCACAAACGTGCAGTGGCAACAAACTAAATACATTTTTAAAAGCCTTTAAAAGCTTTTACAGGTTACCACTTTAGATTTACAGAGGAGGTCTACTGCTAAAATTACTGCCCTCGATCTGACCTTCGCGGTGATACCTCACATGCATGGTGCAATTGCTGTTTACATTTGACGCCAGACCGACGCTTGCGTTCGCCTTAGCACGAGAGTAGGGGGGGACAGGGGTGCTTTTTTTTTTTCTTTATTATTTTTTTGCTTTTTTATCTTATTTTTTTTTTTTTAATCATTTTTATTGTTATCTCAGGGAATGTAAATATCCCCTATGATAGCAATAGGTAGTGACAGGTACTCTTTTTAAAAAAAAATTGGGGTCTATAAGACCCTAGATCTCTCCTCTGCCCTAAAAGCATCTGACCACACCAAGATCGGTGTGATAAAATGCTTTCCCAATTTCCCAATGGCGCTATTTACATCCAGCGAAATCTAAGTCATGAAATGCTCGTAGCTTCCGGTTTCTTAGGCCATAGAGATGTTTGGAGCCACTCTGGTCTCTGATCAGCTTTATGGTCAGCTGGCTGAATCACCAGCTGCATTCTCAAGTTCCCTGTTGAGACAGGAGAGCCAGAGAAAAACATTGAAGATGGTGGGGGGGGGGCATTCCCTCCCACTGCTTGTAAAAGCAGTCTAGAGGCTAATTAGCCACTATGATTGCTTTTACATGAAAGCCGACGGCTGGCTGAAAAGAATGATACCAAGATGATACCTAAACCTGCAGACATCATTCTGGGTTAACCACTCAAAGTCGTGAATGGCGTACCTGAAGACAAAAAAATAGTTAACAATAAAGCACAGTAAACGGTAAAGTATAAAAAATTGCATACCTGAAAAGCAAACATGATAAAACATAATAACAATAAAACATTGCAGAATAGAATACAGTAAAAAAGAGCAGAACAATAGAGAGAATAGAGAGAGAGAGAACAATAAAACGACAACTATTTTTTTTTTATTTTACCGTATATACTCGAGTATAAGTCGAATTTTTCAGCCCTTTTTTTTGGGCTGAAAGTGTCCCTTCGACTTATACTCGAGTCCCTGCCGTCTGTCTGCATGATCAGCGTGTCATGCAGGCAGACGGCGGCCGGCGTGTAATGCTACTGTTCGCCGGCTATTGCAGCTTTCAAAAGCCGCACCTCCTGCTCATCTGTGATAGGCTGAACAGCTGTCAGTGTACAGCCTATCACGGACATTCTCTCATCCTCGTCCGTGGTATGAGAATGAGAGAATGTCCGTGATAGGCAGTCAGCGGTCAGCCTATCACAGACGAGGAGGAGGCGCGGCTTTTGAACTGTGGAATGGCCGCCGAACAGTATCATCACACGGCCGCTGTCTGAGGATGGAGATCGCTACAGGAAGGCTACACAGGACACAGGTAGGCTGCACATGCACACAGGACACACATGCACACATGCACACAGGACACACATGACACACATGACACACAGGACACACATGACACACATGACACACATGACACACATGACACACATGACACACATACACACAGGACACACATACACACAGGACACACATGTACAGGACACACATGTACAGGACACACATGTACAGGACACAGGTAGGCTGCACAGGACACAGGGAGGCAGGCAGCTGCAGATGGACATTATTGACCCTCTGCATTTCTCACCCTCGACTTATACTCGGGTCAATAAGTTTTTCCCAGTTTTTTGTGGTAAATTAGGGGTCTCGACTTATACTCGGGACGACTTATACTCGAGTATATACGGTATATATTTTTTTGTGTTTTTTTTTTTTTTTTTTTTTAACTTTTTTTTGTAACTGTAACTTTTATAACTGTAACCGGTTCCAGGTTCGGGTCTCTCAAAATGCGATGGCATCTTGGGAGACCCTGTGAAAGTGTGCCTAGTCTGTGCAATGCTGTACCCTACGCTAATACTCAACTAGCGTTCAAAACATTCACCAATGCAAAGACCAGGATTGTCAGGACAGGAGGGACAATAATAGCGGGTGTCACGCCTATATCCGCACTTGCTGCAGACACGACATCTTTTTTGGGGGGGTTCGTTGGGTAGGGGTATTTGGGAGGACATAAAGAAAATGCCTCTCATGCAGCTGACTGCATTTGGTTGGGGATGTGAATGGGGGAAGTACGGGCGCTGCAGAAGCGGTGGGTTCCCAATTAGGATTGGCGAATGCAGCAGGAAGGGCATTATGGGATTGACAGGCCTGTGTTTGTCTTTTTGGTGGCAGCGGGACACTACTTGTGCTTGCCACCTCACCAGCTTGAACTGCACTTATAAGACTCACCACGTCACCAAGTGTTACTGCAGTGCTGGTTTGACTACGACCGGGGTGTACTAGGCCGCTGGTGCTTGCCAGTTCACCAAAACGCTACCAAAAAAACTGTTAGCGATCGCAGGGATCAGGCCCGACTCTGTGAACGCTGCAGTTATGCATTTAGTGTTTTGTAAGTGACAGTGATCGATCGAAACTGCACTTGGGTGGGCTGGGTCGGGCGGAGGGGCAAAACGCAGGTGCTAGCAGGTATCTGGGCTGATCCTGCTAACACTGGGTTTTTGGGAACCCTAAACTGCTGGGGACGCTAGTATAGATCTGATCGGATCAGATATTGATCTGTTCAGATACTATACCACTAAGGGAGGTGTATGCTGCATGTGTGGGTGTTAGCGCTACTGGCACTAACCTGACGCTGCCTGGGACTGGTGCTTGCCAGTTCACCAAAACGCCACCAAAAAAACTGTTAGCGATCGCAGGGATCAGGCCTGACTCTGTGAACACTGCAGTTATGTGTGTTTAGTGTTTTGTAAGTGACAGTGATTGATAGATCTGATCGGATCAGATATTGATCCGTTCAGATACTATACCACTAAGGGAGGCGTATGCTGCGTGCGTGGGTGTTAGCGGTACTGGCGCTAACCTGACGCTACCTGGGGCGACGCATATCACCGCCGGGCGATCAGGGGGCTAAACCTTTATTCGGTAATAAACGGCGGGTGCCCTGACACTATAAAAAATAAACTAACTAACCAGCCTCACCCGTAACGGTTATACGGTGATCACTGGTGAAAGGGTTAACTAGGGGGCAATCAAGGGGTTAAAACCTTTATTAGGTAGTATATGGGGGTCCCTGATGCTATAAAACGCTGACGGCGAACCTATATATTTACCTCCCTAACTAGCGTCAACAGTGACACTAATACAGCGATCAGAAAAATGATTGCTTAGTGACAGTGGCGACGGGGGGTGATCAAGGGGTTAAAACTTTGTTAGGGGGGTACCCTAGACCTAAAGGGGGCTACCACTAACTGCCCTACCACACTGACTGTCACAAACTGACACCAATGCAGTAATCAGAAAAAAAAAACGCTTGGTGTCAGTGTGACGGGGGGTAATCGGGGGGGATCAGGGGGTGATCGGGGGTGTAATGTATTCCTGGTGTGTTCTACTGTGTGTGTTGTGTTGTGCAACTCACTCTGATGTCTTCTCTTCTCGGCGCCGGAACGGAAAATACCGATCCGAGGAGAGATGACATCACCTCCTCTGCCACTGTTTACTATACAGCAGCAGAGGAAGAAGCTCATTGGCTGGGAGTGATCGCGAGGGGGGCCACGAATGGATGGTCTCCCCCTCACCTCTGATCGATTCCAGACAAAAGCCGACTGCCTCAGGCACCGGGGGGGTCCGATCGGACCCCCCGCCTGCGGGAGGCAGATCACGTACCTGGTACGTGATTTTGCCTGCCCGTGCCATTCTGCCGCAGTATATCTGCGTTAGGCTGTTGGCAAGTGGTTAATGTAAACCTGGATGTCGTCCATTCACCATATTCTTTTTCCCTCTTCCCTTTCTTTACCTCGCTCTCTTCCACAGTCCTGCATAGCTCCTCTGTAGCAGAGTTTCTTGTGATAAGGCCAATATATTGGGACCTTTCTATTAATATTCCTTACAACAGACATTGTTTTGCTTCATTGACTCTTTGCAGCACCTCTTTTTTTTGTGACCATGCATGTCCAGCTGATTTTTAAGATCTTCCTGTAGCACCACAGTCCAAAGCTTGTGATAGAACGTCACAAGCTTTTGATTGCTTCTGTTTGTAGCAATCTTTTCTTTATTCATCGAGTAGGATGGTTCTGTATCAGCTTTTTGTGTCCCCAAAAATTTTGTTTGGCCTTGGTGATTCCAGCTTTGACATCAGCATCATTCTTCAGGCTTTCACTAATACACATTTCAAGATATTGAAAGTTGGTTACTTACTCTATTCTTTCATTTTCATATCTTTGTGTCCTTTCTGTAAAGGGTAAACAGGGTTGCAAAAAAGCTACATAGTGCATTGATACCTTTATTAAAATAGTACACATAAAAAGAGACAGTAAAAAAGTGCAGATACAAGTGTGGATACAGAGAAGAGGAAACCCCTAAAGTGGGACTTTGAGAGCACTACCACACAAATAGTAAAGTATGAAAATTACATAAAGTGTTTATTGAAAAAAACACATATAAATATTACACATAAACGTGGATACAGTATATAGAGAAGATTGCAATGGAGGATATGATTTCCTGTAGTCCAACGCATTTCGGAAAAAGTTTTCTCCTTCATCAGGGTTATAGCAGAGAATTTCATATCTATAAGAGATGCAAGGTAATCAGTGGACAGTTTGTACATCAATATACCTTTTACAGCTGATAATGTCTATAATACATATAGCCCATCAGGGTGCTTATCACTTACATCCTTATTATTTGCAATTACATATGGGTATCCACAAGATTAAAAGAGAAGTTGACACCATAACGCAGATCCCTTCATGTACTCCATCCATTTTGTTAATGCTTTAGTTGTGTTAGTGGTCTTCAAAGGGAGAGGAAAAATCCAAAACCTTTCAGGATGTCACATTCCCAGAAGCATCAGCAAAACTGTATGCTGAAACAGTCCATGTGTGTGCACTGGGGTCCAAAAACGGAGACCTATAATAGGAGCATACATATATATATATGGCGCGCGCAATGACGTCATACGTCCGTGCCCAGGACCAATGCGCCGCGTTCAGGTCGACCCGCACGGCAACATGTCCAAGATTCAACTGCTGTTGCCCTGGACACAGAAAAGGGGAGGAGAGAAGTGAGATGGAACAAACACTTCCTCCCTGCTAATCCTCAAAGAGGAAGATCTTTGGGTTTTACTGCCCTACATAGTTACATAGTTAGCAAGGTTGAATAAAGACACCAGTCCATCCAACCTGAGTGAGTGTGGGTGCGTGTCTACAATTATCCCTATTCCTATTCCCATATAGCACTTTCAATGTACACAGCGATCCACACATACATCGCACACTCACATCAGTCCCTACAATCCAAGGTCCCCACTCACATTCATATACTAGGGCCAATTTTGGACAGGAGCCAATTAACCTACCAGCATGTCTTTGTAGTGTAGGAGGAAACCGGAGTACCCAGAGGAAACTCACACAGGCACAGGGAGAACATGCAAACTCCAGGCAGGTAGTTGGGATTCAAACCAGCGACCCATTGTTACTGCTAGGCGAGAGTGCTACCCACTACACCACTGTGCTGCCCTAATGCCCTGTGTCCATTCTCTGACCCCTTGCTCTGCTGTGCCCAGGGCAGCTCCCCTCCTGCCCACCCCTTGTCCCAGCCCTGATATGAGGTGACCCAATTACTTTATATTTTATTGCCTTATATATATATATATATATATATATATATATATATATCATATACTGAATGTTTGTTTTACAGCTCGAGGAAGTGGTTTATAATTAGGGAACCAAGTGCCTTGGGTTATAGTGTTTTTCCATCTTTGTGTCCTTTGTTGGTTACAACCACAGTTTTTGTCTTTTGAGGGTTTATTTCAATGGAAACTTCCTTGTCCTTTTCTGCTAATTCCTCAAGTAAAAGGTGGAGCTTTTCCTCCCTATTTTCTGTATAATGCTGAATTCATAAGCTAGAATTCCAAAACCTTCACAAATACTTTAAAATATAAAGGTATTAAACATCAGTTGGATATTTTTTTTCCTCTCTAGTAGAGGGGAGTTGGGTGTAGGGGTTTTTCTTTTTGTAAAAGATAAAATAGAGGATGGAAGACAGAATACATGGAGCAAAATGAGGGTGATAGCCCTCTTTCTTTTGTATTATGAAATTAAGGAGAGTTCTAAAAGAAGAAAGAAAAGGGGTTTATGGAAATATTTTGCAGGGAAATGATATTTATATATATTGAGTTGTATAAATGATAGGGCGATATATTAATTTTTTTAATTGTGCCCAAAATAAGGAATAAGATGTAATGTGAGGTGACAATGTTTCCATGTATTCACTGATTACTTTCTTATATAAATAAAGAATTTGAAAAAAGAAATCAGTGAGCCCTCTCTCAGGACAGAAAGTTCTGCCGCCCATGGACACATATGTGGGTGTTAAAGTCCATCCTCTTTGCCACTACATATATACATTACATGGGCGGCAAGAGGTTACAGAAGACCCCCGATGTCAGGGAAGGGGGGATACATCAGACTGCAGGGAAACAGATTAATTGCAACCCAACAGATGATGCAGTTGATTGAGAAGTAACCCTGCCATGCTGAAAGAAATACCTCTGGCATGAACCTGTACTCTGCCATCTTTACATGCAAAGAATAAAGATTGAGATTTATATCCAGTGTGTACAGCAAAACAATTGTTACCATGGAATGTCCATATGTACAGTGGGGCAAAAAAGTATTTAGTCAGCCACCAATTGTGCAAGTTCTCCCACTTAAAAAGATGAGAGAGGCCTGTAATTGTCATCATAGATATACCTCAACTATGAGAGACAAAATGTGGAAACAAATCCAGACAATCACATTGTCTGATTTTTGAAAGAATTTATTTGCAAATTATGGTGGAAAATAAGTATTTGATCACCTACAAACAAGCAAGATTTCTGGCTCTCACAGACCTGTATCTTCTTCTTTAAGAGGCTCCTCTGTCCTCCACTCATTACCTGTATTAATGACACCTGTTTGAACTTGTTATCAGTATAAAAGACACCTGTTCACAACTTCAAACAGTCACACTCCAAACTCCACTATGGTGAAGACCAAAGAGCTGTCGAAGGACACCAGAAACAAAATTTTAGACCTGCACCAGGCTGGGAAGACTGAATCTGCAATAGGCAAGCAGCTTGGTGTGAAGAAATCAACTGTGGGAGCAATAATTAGAAAATGGAAGACATACAAGACCACTGATAATCTCCCTCGATCTGGGGCTCCACGCAAGATCTCACCCCGTGGGGTCAAAATGATCACAAGAACGGTGAGCAAAAATCCCAGAACCACACATGGGGACATAGTGAATGACTTGCAGAGAGCTAGGACCGACGTAACAAAGGCTACCATCAGTAACACACTACGCCACCAGGGACTCAGATCCTGCAGTGCCAGACGTGTCCCCCTGCTTAAGCCAGTACATGTCCGGGCCCATCTGAGGTTTAATAGAGAGCATTTGGATGATCCAGAAGAGGATTGGGAGAATGTCATAGGGTCAGATGAAACCAAAGTAGAACTGTTTGGTAGAAACACAACTCGTCGTGTTTGGAGGAGAGAGAATGCTGAGTTGCAACCAAAGAACACCATACTGTGAAGCATGGGGGTGGCAACATCATGCTTTTGGGCTGTTTCTCTGCAAAGGGAACAGGACGACTGATCCATGTACATGAAAGAATGAATGGGGCCATGTATTGTAGGGGTGCTGAAATTAATCGTTGCATCGATGCATCGCGATTCGGGTGTCCCCGATGCGGCATCGATGCTTAAGGACCAGAAAATCGATGTTCGGTGACGTCATTACTAGCCCCGCCCCTGCCGGGAAAGCACTCCGAGCGGATTTTTAAAAAGACTTTATTTTAATTAATGTTATATTACAATAGATGCTGTGCCCCCGCTGTATGTGCTTTTTTAAAAAAAATGTCGCTTTATACCGAATTTTGCCGTAGTATTACGATCATGTGACTCCCGGCCCGTCCCGCCCCTCTCCACTCTGCTCTTCCCTCTCCGCTCTCCTCTTCCGTCTCCTGAGTCCTGACGTCAGCGGGGATTTCTCAGTCCCGCCCGCATCTCTTCTGATACGATAACTATAGTCAGCGGGCGAGACTGAGAATTCCCCGCTGACGTCAGGACTCAGGAGACAGGTGAGAGGAGAGGAGAGCGGAGAGGGGCGGGACGGGACGAGCCGAGAGTCACATGATCGTACTACTTTGGAGAAATTCAGTATGAGGTGACATTGTTTTTTTAAAAGCACATACAGCAGGGGCACAGCATCTATTGTAATATAACATTAATTAAAATAAAGTAATTGTGGGGGGTTAGTGATGGCTGCATTGTTTGGGCATAGATGGCTGAGTTTGACAGGCACAAGTGGCTGCGTTTGGGCACAGGTGGCTGCGTTTGATGGGCACAAGTGACTGCGTTTGACGGGCACAGGTGGCTGCGTTTGATGGGCACAAGTGACTGCGTTTGATGGGCACAAGTGACTGCGTTTGATGGGCACAAGTGACTGCGTTTGGGCACAAGTGACTGCGTTTGACAGGCACAAGTGGCTGCGTTTGACGGGCACAAGTGGCTGCGTTTGACGGGCACAAGTGGCTGCGTTTGACGGGCACAAGTGGCTGCGTTTGATGGGCACAAGTGGCTGCGTTTGGGCACAGGTGGCTGCGTTTGATGGGCACAAGTAACTGCGTTTGATGGGCACAAGTGACTGCGTTTGGGCACAAGTGGCTGCATTTGGGCACAAGTGGCTGCGTTTGACGGGCACAAGTGACTGCGCTTGATGGGCACAAGTGGCTGCGTTTGGGCACAGGTGGCTGCATTTGATGGGCACAAGTGACTGCGTTTGATGGGCACAAGTGACTGCGTTTGGGCACAAGTGGCTGCGTTTGACGGGCACAGATGGCTGCGTTTGACGGGCACAGGTGGCTGCGTTTGACGGGCACAGGTGGCTGCGTTTGGGCGGCACAAGTGGCTGCGTTTGGGCGGCACAAGTGGCTGCCTTTGGGCACAAGTGGCTGCGTTTGACGGGCACAGGTGGCTGCATTTGACGGGCACAAGTGGCTGTGTTTGGGCACAGGTGGCTGCGTTTGATGGGCACAAATGGCTGCGTTTGGGCGGCACAAGTGGCTGCGTTTGACGGCCACAGTGGCTGCATTTGATGGGGGAGGTTCAGTATTTTTCAGTTTGTTTTCGCTCGTCGGTAATCGTGATGCATCGTGATGCATCGCGGAATCGAATCAAATTGAATCGTTGACCAGATAATCGTAATCGAATCGAATCGTGAGACCAGTGAAGATGCGCACCCCTAATGTATTGTGAGATTTTGAGTGCAAACCTCCTCCCATCAGCAAGGGCATTGAAGATGAAACATGGCTGGGTCTTTCAGCATGACAATGATCCCAAACACACTGCCCGGGCAATGAAGGAGTGGCTTCTTAAGAAGCATTTCAAGGTCCTGGAGTGGCCTAGCCAGTCTCCAGATCTCAAGCCCATAGAAAACCTTTGGAGGGAGTTGAAAGTCGGTGTTTCCCAGCAACAGCCCCAAAACATCACTGCTCTAGAGGAGATCTGCATGGAGGAATGGGCCAACATACCAGCAACAGTGTGTGACAACCTTGTGAAGAAATATAGAAAACGTTTGACCTCTGTCATTGCCAACAAAAGATATATAACGGGGCGTGGTTTGGAGCTGTTCCAAGATGGACATGTAGAACTGGAGTTCCAGTCCATGAGGTCCAGCTACATCAGCTTTTAAGCACTTTAACCACTTCTCTACCCGGCCATAGTAATATGACGTCCACAGATGGGATCTCCCATCCTGGGTGGACGTCATATGATGGCCTGGGCTTCCCGGCCGTCTAGGGGGCGCGCCCGCCGTATTGCTCGGGACCCGGTGCATGTGAACGACGGCTGCGATCTCCGCTGGGCACCCACGATTGCCCGTTAACCGGGCCGTACCGTGGATCTGTGTGTGTAAACACACAGATCCACATCCTGTCAGTTGAGAGGAGACCGATCTGTGTTCCCAGTACAGAGGAACACCGATCGGTCTCCTCCCCTTGTACGTCCCCTCTCCCTATAGTTATAATCACTCCCCTAGGAAACATTTAACCCCTCGTGTCCCCCTAGTGGTTAACCCCTTCACTGCCTGTCACATTTATACAGTAATCAATGCAATTTTATAGCATTGATCGCTGTATAAATGTGAATGGTCCCAAAAATGTGTCAAAAGTGTCCGATGTGTCCGCCATGATGTCGCAGTCACAAAAAAAAATCGCGATCGGCGCTATTACTAGTAAAAAAAAATTTTTTTTTTTCTAAAAATGCCATAAATCTATCCCGTATTTTGTAGACGCTATAACTTTTGCGCAAACCAATCAATATACCCTTATTGCGATTTTTTTTACCAAAAATATGTAGAAGAATACGTATCGGCCGAAACTGAGGAAAAAATTTGTTTTTTTTTTTTAAAAATGGGATATTTATTAAAGCAAAAAGTAAAAAAATATTGTGTTTTTTTCAAAATTGTCACTCTTCTTTTGTTTATATCGCAAAAAATAAAAACCACAGAGGTGATCAAATACCACCAAAAGAAAGCTCTATTTGTGGGGAAAAAAGGACGCAAATTTTGTTTGGGTACAACGTCGCACGACCGCGCAATTGTCATTTAAAGTGCGACAGTGCTGAAAACTAAAAATTGGTCTGGGAAGGAATGGGGTGAAAATGCCCTGTATTGAACCGGTTAAACAGCTTTTAATATGGTGAGAACATTCCGCAGTGTCTCTGCAACAAGATCCCGCTCAGCAGTGTATTATAAGACATTCTTGAAAACCCTTCAAACACTCTTTCTGAAAGCCTTCAATTCTCTCTCTCCCACAGCCCCTCTCACTCGGGGGATGTTGGAGGCACACATTGTGGTCATCCCCAAAGATGGGAAAGATCCCACCCAAACGGTGAACTATAGGCCAATATCATTATTGAATTTGGACGTCATTCTCCAAAATTCTAGCGAACAGACTACTACCACTCCTTCCCTCCATTGTCTCACAAGACCAAGTGAGATTTATCCCTGGGCGTGAAGCCAGGGATAACACCATCAAAACTATCAATTTACACCATATGATCACCCAAACTAACCAAAAAGGCTTTTTCCTATCCCTAGATGCGGAGAAGGCATTTGACAGTGTGTCATGGGACTACATGTTGGCGGTTCTTCAAGTCATTGGCATGGGTCCTCACATGATTGGCTTGATTTTCTCACTATACGCAAACCCCTCAGCCAAAGTCCGGGTCAACAACACTCTGTCAAATGCCTTCCCCACCTGCAACGGGACGAGACAGGGTTGCCCTCTGTCCCTTATCCTTTTCGTGCTAACCCTCAAACCTTTTCTCCGTAAAATAAGATTCAACCCAGATGATGCAGGGATCCCATACGCATACGAAGGAATACAAATACGCCCCATCCACGGATGATATACTGCTATTCCTTACAAACCCACTGATTACCCTACCAATTATTCTGTCAGAATTTAAACAATTTCAATCTCTCTCCAACCTTAAAATTAACCAATTAAAATCCTATGCCCTTAATATCTCACTCCCACAAAACCTATTAGACCAATGTAAAGAGAACTTCCCCTTCCAATGGAAAAATGATTCAATTACATACTTAGGCATACAACTCCCCTCCAAACTAGCAGATCTTTATACTAAGAACCATCTTCCCCTTCTAAACAAATTGACCTCCGACCTTAAAAACTGGAACAAACCTTTATTCTCCTAGTTCGGCAGAGTGGCCATCCTAAAAATGAATGCTCTGCCGAAACTTCTATACATACTACAAACGATCCCCATCCATGTCCTGCCCTCCTTTTTCAAGACCTACAGGCAGTTATGCTCCAACTTCCTCTGGAGTGATCGAACACACAGAATTAGTTACAATCAACTCAGTCGCCCAAAACACCTGGGTGGCGTCAGGCTACCAAACCTCCAAAACTACCAAACTGCTGCCCTTCTTACCAGGATAGTAGACTGGAATGTCCACGCCCCCCTTAAAGATTGGATTGCTCTGGAAGCCTCCTTTGCAAAACTACCTCTAAATTCACTTCCGTGGATCACCTCTCAACATATCCCATCAGACATACGCCTTCACTATCTAATAGGACCCACCATACAATTCATCCATGAGATGTGTAAACAAACTGACTTATCCTCCACCCCTGGTCCATTGGCTCCAATAAAATTAAACCCTTACTTCCCCCCAGGAATGCACCAATCATTCCTTAACGACCACTGGCCATCAGATCAAATTAGGGCTAACCAATTTTTCCACCAAGGCAAGATGCTTACTGCAGCCCAGATTGCCACACAGATTGAAAAAACATCTATCCCCCCTTGAACAAATTTACTAATTGCCCACTACCTTAAGCCCCTGAACAAAAACCTTAGCCTGTAAAAAAAATGGGAGTCTCCATATCACTCACGGAAGAAAACTGGGAAAACATATTCAAGACCATACACAAAGGTTCAACAAACGTTACCACCCAGGAAAACGGATTTAAAATCCAATCCAGGTGGTACCGCACTCCTGTACTCCTACATAAATTCAAACCTGAAATCCCTGAGGTCTGTTGGAGATGTCACCAAGAAAGGGGTACCTTACTCCACATTTGGTGGTCATGCCCCCCCCTACTACACTACTGGTCAGATGTTCATCGCATAACCACACAAATTACCTCTTACAGTCTAGACTTAACCGCGGCCCAATTCCTTCTCCATCACTCACCCTTACCACACACTTCCTGCTACAAATCTCTAACAATGCATATGATTAACGCTGCTAAACAATGCATTCCCATTCACTGGTACTCAAAACAAGTACCAATTTCTATGTGCTCTTTTCGCTAACTATTACCCTTTTCAGCAATGTCCTCCTCCCATAAAACAAACTCCATCAACCCTTACGAACACCAATCGCATACCATCCAAACCTCAGCATCGATATTCTCCGCCATCTCTGGATCCACACGGGTACACAAGTGGGGCTATTTCCCTAATCACGACTAACTCAGTGATGAAGTGATTGTTTATTCTTATACACAACGGTATAATAATACTCTGTGATTCTTCAATGTTATACCATTGTTATTGTTTTCTTGTATATGCTCTTTATTTTTCTTCAATAAAAGAAAATTATTTGGAAAAAAAACAAAGGATATATAACAAAGTATTGAGATGAACTTTTGATATTGACCAAATACTTATTTTCCACCATAATTTGCAAATACATTCTTTCAAAAATCAGACAAATGTGATTGTCTGGATTTGTTTCCACATTTTGTCTCTCATAGTTGAGGTATACCTATGATGACAATTACAGGCCTCTCTCATCTTTTTAAGTGGGAGAACTTGCACAATTGGTGTCTGACTAAATACTTTTTTGCCCCACTGTAAACGTTGTATTTGATTGTAATTACTTTATTCTTCATAATAAGAAATGGTTGCACAAAAATGATAAACTGAAATATGAGAAAATAATTCATCTGTACTTGGAGTAGATAGATCTTTAGGTTTATTCACCGTTCATACATCTTAACTAATCTATGTACTGATTGTTTCTGTGCCTACAGGATCGGGAGTTGTACAGGATGCAGGGACGTTTGGATGCAGTTGAGGCATACAACAGACAACTCCAAACCCGGGATGAGTCCTGCACCATCTCATAGTTTGCAGTTGTTGCTTTTTGGAAGCAACTACTGATTACGATATCACTGTGATAGTCACAGTTATCACTAGTTAGAGATTCATGAAACATTTTGAACCTCATCATTTTTATTGGCATCCATTAAATGGGGACGATTTTTCTGTACCGTGTTTCCCTGAAACGAATACCTATTTTAATTTTCTAGGATGGCTGCATTATAAATCCAACCCCGAAAATAAGCCCTAGTTAAAGTCCTTGTAATATCATGAACTCCGCGCTGTCAAAGGTTTACATAATGTCTAGTGTGTGTGAGCTCTCCTCCTGGCTGACGTCAGTGGCCCCTCCCTCTGTGGAAGAGGAGCTCCGGCAGGTCACGTGAGCGCGCAGTGGCGCTGTAAATAAGGTATTTTCTAAAATCATTTTACATAAAGACACACGCTGGACATTATATAATCTTTTTAAAGAGCATATTACATGATTTTACAAGGACTTTAACTGGAGTTTATTTTTCGGATTACAGGGATGCTGACTCCTGAGCTGACAGGGAGGGAAGGGGAGAGAGGGGGAAAAGAAAGGGGACACAGGAACTTAAAAAAAAAAATTATTCCTGTAAAAAAAAAAGAAGTAGATTATTGTACATAAAAAATAATCCCCTGAAAAAAAGGCCTAATGCGTTTTTTTTTAGCCAGAATTAGTATAAGACCCGGTCTTATTTTCGGGGAAACACGGTATTTGAACATTCCAATTGTGCTGTGCGGTGGTGTTCCTCTGAGGGTAGTTTTCTGTAGAAGGATTGACCATGATAAGTATTGATTGTTAGTTCACATTGTCTGTGGAAGCATTTATCACTTCCTTCCTTTTTTATGTGTTTTAATACTGTATTAAATGTGTATCATAAAAATAAATGGTTTTCAAATAGTCATTCATTGTACTGTTATTATATATATGATATTCTGTATATATGAAAAGTCCCAATATTTCTTTATTCTCAAAGATACATTGATCAGTCATCATTATCATCAAGAACGGCTCTGTATTTTCTTGATCTCAGTTTCTTCTTCTGACGTGAAAGATTCAACATTCAGGGTGTGGCTGGGCGGTGATATATTGTGTAGCACTTACCCCTGAAGGAGCCGTTGCTTTCTTGGGTCGCCTTTTCCCAGAGCCCACAACTCTGTAAGTAGCACCACACTCTCTGACACACTTGGGTTAAGGAGGGGATATTTATTGTCACACTGGACTCCATTCACAATTCGACATCGAGCACCTTAAAAAATGTGGTAAAATACTGCTCAGCAATTTTCAAAAAGTTGCTTTGGCATTCACAAAAAAATGCTACTAAAATACCACATGAGTTATTTTGTGAAGTCATGCAGTATTTTAGTGGTGAAAACATGCGATAATTTAACGGCTGGCGGTAGCCGGTATATTTATTTCCAGTAGTAAAACCCTTTTAAATAAAGGGGTTGTAAACCCTCACGTTTTTTTACCTTATTGCATCTAGACATGTGCACTGACAAAAACATTGTTTTTTTTTGTTTTCGCTTCATTCGTTCTTTTACTTTTTTCGGAAATTTGGAAATTTAAAAAATTCAGATTTTGAAAATCTGAAAAAAAGAAAGAAAATTAGTAAAATTCGAAATAATAACCAACTATTAAATTATAGGTATTGGAATTTCCTTTCAAATTTGGCTGTTCCGCATTCGTTATTTCATATAATTCATAACTTCGGATAAATTCGTACTCATTACGTTCACTAACAGCCAAATTTGAAAGGAAATTCCAATACCTATAATTTAATATTTATTATTAGTTATTATTTCAGATTTTCAGATTTTCAAATCTTCAGATTTTCATTATTTTGAATTTTCAGATTTCATTCTTATTCTTCAAATTTTAGTATTTTTAAATGTATGAAATTTCAAATATTCAACAAAAGAGGTCCCATTAGGGGTTCTTGGAGAAGGAACAACCTCAAAATCTGAAGGACCATGTTTCCCAGTTATCACCGAATAGAGATGAGCCGAACACCCCCCCCGGTTCGGTTCACACCAGAACTTGCGAACAGACCAAAATTTTGCACAAAAGTTAGAACCCCATTGAAGTCTATGGGAGTCGAAAGTTCGAAATGAAAAGTGCAAAGTTCTAAAAACGGCCGTTTTTTCCGGGGCAGTGATTTTAATAATGCTTAAAGTCAAACAATAAAAGTGTAATATTCCTTTAAATTTTGTACCTGGGGGGTGTCTATAGTATGCCTGTAAAGGGGCGCATGTTTCCCGTATTTAGAACAGTCTGACAGCAAAATGACATTTCAAAGGAAAAAAAGTAACTCAAAACTACTCGTGGCTATTAATGAATTGCCGGTCCGACAATAGACATAAAAGTTCATTGATAAAAACTGCATGGGATTTCCCCACAGGGGAACCCCGAACCAAAATGTAAAAAAAAACTGGCGTGGGGGTCCCCCTAAATTCCATACCAGGCCCTTCAGGTCTTGTATGGATATTAAGGGGAACTCTGTGCCAAAAAAAAAAAAAATGATGTAGTGATCCCCTCAAAATTGACACCAGACCTTTCAGGTCTGATATGGATTTTAAGAGGAACCCCGCACCAAAATAAAAAAAAAATTGGCGTGGGGTCCCCCCAAAAATCCATACCAGACCCTTATTCGAGCACGCAACCTGGCAGGCCGCAGGAAAAGAGGAGGGACGATAGAGCGCCCCCCCCTCCTGAACCATACCAGGCCACATGCCCTCAACATTGGGAGGGTGCTTTGGGGTCCCTCATCCCCACAACCCTTGGCTGGTGGTTGTGGGGGTCTGCGGGCAGGGGGGCTTATTGGAATCTGTAAGCCCCCTTTAACAAGGGGACCCCAGATCCCGCCCCCCCCATGTGAAATGGTAAGGGGGTACAAAAGTACCCCTACCATTTCACAAAGAAACTGTCAAAAATGTTAAAATGACAAGAGACAGTTTTTGACAATTCCTTTATTTAAATGCTTCTTCTTTCCATCTTCTTTCTTCTATCTTCCTTCGGTTTCTTCCTCCATCTTCTTCTTCTGGTTCTTCTTCCGGTGTTCTCGTCCGGCATCTTCCTCCGCGGCGTCTTCTTCTCCTCGGGCCGCTTCGCATCCATGATGGGAGGCTCCCACTGTGTGACGCTTCTCGTCTTCTGACACTTCTTAAATAACAGAGGGCGGGGCCACCCGGTGACCCCGCCCACCTATGATGTCACCGGGTGGCCCCACCCTCCATTATTTAAGAACCATCAGAAGACGAGAAGCATCACACAGCGGGAGCCTCCCATCATGGATGCGGAGTGGCCCGAGAACGAAGAAGGGGAGAAGATGCCGCGGAGGAAGATGCTGGATGAGAACACCGGAGGAGGTACCAGAAGAACCAGAAGAACCAGAAGAAGAAGGAGATGGAGGAAGAAACCGAAGGAAGATAGAAGAAAGAAGATAGAAGAAAGAAGATAGAAGAAAGAAGATAGAAGAAAGAAAATAGAAGAAAGAAGATAGAAGAAAGAAGATAGAAGAAAGAAGATGGAAAGAAGAAGCATTTAAATAAAGGAATTGTCATAAACTATCTCTTGTCATTTTTAACATTTTTGACAGTTTTTTTGTGAAATGGTAGGGGTACTTTTGTACCCCCTTACCATTTCACACAGTGGGGGGCCGGGATCTAGGCGTCCCCTTGTTAAAGGGGGCTTCCAGATTCCGATAAGCCCCCCCGCCCGCAGACCCCCACAACCACCGGCCAAGGGTTGTGGGGATGAGGCCCTTGTCCTCATCAACATGGGGACAAGGTGCTTTGGGGGGACCCCAAAGCACCCTTCCAATGTTGAGGGCATGTGGCCTAGTATGGTTCGGGGGGGCACTCTATCATCCCCCCCTCTTTTCCTGCGGCCTGCCAGGTTGCGTGCTTGGATAAGGGTCTGGTATGGATTTTTGGGGGGACCCCACGCCAAATTTTTTTAAAATTTTGGCGCGGGGTTCCCCTTAAAATCCATACCAGACCTGAAGGGACTGTTATGAATTTTGAGGGGGACCCCTACATCATTTTTGAAAAAAAAATTGGCGCGGGGTTCCCCTTAATATCCATACCAGACCTGAAGGGTGTGTTATGTGTATTGTCGGACCGGCAATTCATTAATAGCCGTGAGTAGTTTTAAATGACTTTTTTCCTTTGAAATGTCATTTTGCTGTCAGACTGTTCTAAACACGGGAAACATGCGCCCCTTTACAGGCATACTATGGACACCCCCCAGGTATGAAATTTAAAGGAATATTACACTTTTATTGTTTCACTTCAAGAATTATTAAAATCACTGCTGCCGAAAAAACGTCAGTTTTTAAAACTTTTTTTTGCATTGATACATGTCCCCTGGGGCAGTACCCAGGTCCCCAAACACCTTTTATGACAATACATGCATATAAGCCTTTAAAATTAGCACTTTTGATTTCTCCCATAGACTTTTAAAGCGTGTTCCGCAGCTTTCGAATTTGCTGCGAACACCCCAAATTGTTCGCTGTTCGGCAAAATGGCGAACAGCCGATTTTCGAGTTGAACACAAGTTCGACTCGAACTCGAAGCTCATCCCTATCACCGACCTTTAAGTTGTACGAATTTTCACAAGGAAGTTTCTGTTTGTTTCATCAATAATTATCGAAACCTGTCTTTGTATGTATTTAATACTTACTACAAATGTATCTCGACATACAATGCTTACAGTGTTAACTACTGTTTTATCATAAACAATAAAAAAACTATTGAACCAAAAAAAAAAAAAAAAAGAAATTTTGAAATTTCAAATATCCGAAATATTGAATTTTCGTAAATTCGAAAATTCAGAAATTCGTAATTTCGGAAATTCAAAATTGAGGAATTCGTAATTCGGAAATTCGAAATTCATAATTTCGGAAATTCGTAAATTCAAAATTTTGGAAATTAGGAAATTTCGGAAGTTTCGGAAATTGAAAAATTCGGAAATTCGGAATTAACGAATTTGTCAGAATTTGTTAAAAAACTAATTCGAAACTAAACGAATTGCACATGTCTAATTGCATCCTATGCATTAAGTTGAAAAAACTTCTGGCAGTGACTGGCCCTCCCAGCCCCCCCACCTGACCCTCTTCGATCCCTCGGCAAAGACACGCAGTCTCTCCCCCGGGGTTCTCGGCTCTGCAATGGATAGATTGATAGCAGCACAGCCATTGGCTCCCGCTGCTGTCAATCAAATCCAATGATGTGGGTGCCAGGGGGGCGGGGCCGAGTCCTACATTCGGCGTCTATGGACACAAGGAAACCCCCCCAGGAGAGCGCTTCTCCTAGGGGGTTATACAATGTGGGGAGGAGCTGATAGAGCCGCAGTGGAGGTAAGCATGACATGTTTGTTATTTAAAAAAAAAAACAAAGCTTTACAATCACTTTAAAGAGCGGGCGGCCACTGGCATCCTTAACAGCCAGTAACTGTCGTGGTTTTTAAAGAGCAGGCGGCAGCTGCATCCTTCAGAACTTATGACAGCTGAATGTAAAAAAAAAAGAATTGCCGGGAATTAAAAAATAAGGAAAAAATAAATGGTATCAGCTTCCCTCCAATCCATGTCCTTTGTGTCTGGTATGAATATTGCGGGGAACCCCCACACAATTTTAAATGGCGTGAGGTCCCCCCCCAAAATCCATACCAGATTCCTATCTAAGCATGCAGGCAGGCAGGAAAGGTAGGGGACAAGTGACCCCCCCCCACCTCCTGAACCATACTAGGTCAAATGCCCTCAACATGGGGGGTACTTTGGGTCAGCGGTGGTGGCGGGCATCGTGATTGGCAATGGATCTACACCAGAGGACATTTTTTATTTTTGTTTATTAAATAAAGGACAAAAACTGCCAACTGTATTTTTTTACATTACACTTTTTTTGGTGAATGAGTAGAGGTCCTATGGAGGGGTGCTGGGATCTGGGGGCCCCTCTTGGTAAAGGAGGCTTCTAGATTCCGATAAGCCGCCCCCACCTGTAGATTCAGGTTCATTGATTGCTTCACACGTTAGGTGTCTCAACAAATGTCAGAGTGAGAACAATAATTCTAGAAATATAAATGATGGTTTATTGTAAACGGATGTCCTGTACAGGCTTTTAAATTGTCACCTATAGAGTATTTAACCCTTCCCTTCCTTTTTGATGAGCATGATCAGAGTTATGATCAATCGGACCATAAGGTTTTGTGTTATAACTATTACAAAGTGTCCCATAATGGTTACATTGCTGTTTAATTAAAAAACACCACAGCACACGCAGTGCAGGGCTTTTTTTTCTGCATCCAAAATGCATAAAAAGTAGGCTATATGGTTTTCAATAGTATCATAGTATTTACAGTAAAACCTTGGTTTGAGAGTAACTTGGTTTGAGAGCGTTTTGCAAGACAAGCAAAATTTTTAAATACATTTTGACTTGATATTCAAGCGATGTCTTGATATAAGAGTAGTGTCACAACTGAGTATAAAAGAGAAGAGAGGAGCCTCTAAGTGTAGCAATATGGTTACATTTAATGAAGGTACAACATTTAGCAACTCACATGGTTGATGATTAAAACAGACACATCTAAGTATGGAGGCATCCGGGGTTAAGCTGTCCACATAGACCATCCTCCGCACCTCCATCTAAGTCATCCCTTTCACGCTGTGCTTCATGAGCGGTTCAAGCCTCGCTTTCAAATCGCTCTTCTGCAGGGTAGTCTTCTCGGTCACTATTGTAGACTGACAGCAGTGAGAGCCGGTGGTGTGGGGGATGGTCTATGTGGACATCTTTCCCCCGGATGCCTGCATACTTAGATGTGTCTGTTTTAATCATCACCCATGTGAGTTGCTAAATGTTGTACCTTCATTAAATGTAACCATATTGCTACACTTAGAGGCGCCTCTCTTCTCTTTTATACTCTGAAGCTCCTGCTGGATTTCACTTCTAATCCCCTTGTGGAGGCTTCCATTTGTGGATGGACATTTTATGGTTACACAACCTGGTCACATTGCTATAATCTTTTTATATGGACTATAAACTGAAGGACTTATGAATAAATGGTTGTGGAACGAATCATTTGAGTTTCCATTATTTCTTATGGGGAAATTTGCTTTGATATACAAGTGCTTTGGATTACAAGCATGTTTCTGGAATCGAATTATGCTCGCAATCCAAGGTTTTACTGTATCTTTTGCTGAGCGAGTTTTATCTCTATAATCTGAGATCCGCCTTATCATATTTACCGAGATCCACCTTATGCGGTAAGAGGCCCCCCTTATCATATTTACTGAGTTCCACCTTATCCGGTAAGTGGCCCCCCTTATCATATTTACCGAGATCCACCTTATCCGGTAAGCAGTCCCCCTTATCATATTTACCGAGATCCACCTCACCCGGTAAGTGGCCCCCCCTTATCATATTTACTGAACAGAAGTTTAAAGCTCCATCCTGAGTGTTCAAACATCACGGTTTATATGGATTTCAATGGCATAGTTCACACCAGTGCTTGCAGTTCCAGTTCCAGGAAAAAAAGTGGAACATGCTGCATTTTTTCCTGCACTGGACTGTACTGGAACGCTGTAAAATGCATAGAAAATGCACCAAAAAAATGGATTGGAACACACATGTCCTTATTTAAAGGGGTTGTAAACCTTCATGTTTTTTCACCTTAAGGCATCCTATGCCTTAAGGTGAAAAAACACCTTGCAGTGTCTGGCCCCCCAGACCCCCCCTCCCCGTTTTACTTACCTGAGCCAACAATTTCCATGGGTGCGTCCCCGCCGTCCTTCTCTCCATGGAATCCCAGTTTTGATTGGATAGATTGATAGCAGCGCAGCCATTGGCTTCCGCTGCTGTCAATCATATCCAATGACGCAGGTGCCGGGGGGCAGGGCCTAGTCAAACACTCAATGTCTATGGACGCAGACTGTATGACAGGGAGCGCGCCCGCAAGGCAACTCTAATACGGGGAGGAGCCGCAAGAGCCGAGGGCCCCCAGAAGAGGAGGATCGGGGCCACTCTGTGCAAAATGAACTACACAGTGGAGGTAAGTATGACATGTTTGTTATTTGTTTAAAAAATAAACGAACCTTTAGTATCCCTTTAACAAGGATCTGCCAACCTACAAACAGAGATTGAAAGTGAAAGTAACATTCCTTTGTTCCGGGAAATCTCTCATTTACAGGAAAAGCCCCCCTCCCCCCATCCACAGCAGATTAGTTTATAAAGCTGACTGCAGTTGTGCTGATAGAAGACAGAAGAGCTCCGTCCGTTTGTTATTTAACCACTTGGCGTCCGCGCTATAGCCGAATGAATGACGGCCACAGTGCGGACCTAAATTTCCGGGAGGCAGTCGTATGACGTCCCCCCCTTTGCACGCTCCCCGCTCGGGTGATCACAGATCTGAGTGAGGGGCCGATCCTGGTCCCTTACCACATGATAAGCTGTCAGCCAATGACAGCTGATCACGTGATGTAAACAAAAGCTCGGTAATCGTTTTTTTTTCTCCTCACGTTGACAGCATGAGGAGAAAAAAAAAGCTGATCACCGGC
This sequence comes from Aquarana catesbeiana, assembly GCF_042186555.1. Classification (NCBI taxonomy): domain Eukaryota; kingdom Metazoa; phylum Chordata; class Amphibia; order Anura; family Ranidae; genus Aquarana; species Aquarana catesbeiana. The sequence goes on along the minus strand of NC_133329.1, from coordinate 35,482,568 downwards.
TTATGTGCAAGGGACATCGGTCCCAAAGAGGAAAAGGCACATCTGCCTCATCTGTGCGAAGCAGTACCACCTGCCAGTGCCCATAGTGCCCACCAGAGCCACCTATCAATGCCCACCAGTGGTGCAAATCAGTGCCTCATCAATGCCACCTAGCAGTGCTGCCTATCAGTGTAACCTACCAGTGCCGATCAGTGCCCATTATTGCCACCCATCACTGCCAGCTATCAGTGCCACCTATTAGTGCCACTTCTCAGTGCCCACCAGTGCCAACTATCAATGCCCTTCAGTGTCACCCATCAGTGCCACCTCTCAGTGTCACCTCTCAGTGCACACCAGTGCCGCCTATCAGTGCCACCTATCAGTGCCCACCAGTGCCGCCTTATCAGTACCCATCAATGCAGCCCATTGGTGCCCATCAATGCAGCCTATTGGTGCCCATCAGTGCAGCCTCATCAGTGTACATCAATGAAAGAGAAAAATTACCTGTTTGCAAAATTTTCTAACAAAATATAAAAAAATATCATTTTTTTTTTAATTTGGTCTTTTTACATTTTTTTTACAAAAAAAAAAAAAAAACACAGAGGTGATCTGTTTGTAGGGAAAAAAATTATAAAAATTTAATTTGGGTACAGTGTTGTATGACTGCGCAATTGTCAATCAAAGTGCGTATATATATATATATATATATATATATATATATATATATATAAGAAGACCAGTATGGTGGCCTGAATTTATGTGTAAATATATATATAAGGCTAGTATGGTGGACTGAATTTATGGGAGGAGCCCGGAGGGTATTTAAGCAGCCCACTCGCCCATGCTCCTTGTCGGTTCCAGTGCGCGATACCCTTCCTCCCTCCCTCCCTCCCTGCCTCCCTCCCATCCCTTTTTCAGGGCACTTCTCAGCACATCCTTCTCCATAATCACCTATTACTTATCATGGCTATGCCCCCTTTTCTTGGCATACCGACCAGACGACCAAAGCACACTTGAGGTCTATTTATGTTGTAAGTCTTGTCGCGTGTTTATGTGATCCATATCTGTCTCGGTCATAGGGCCACGCCCATATATATATATACACATACCACCAGGGCTCTTTTTCAGCTGGAACGCGGGGGGGGGGGGATGCAGTTCCGGCACCTCCAGCAATGAATGTATGTAATGGAAAGGAGTGCTGGGATGTGCTGGAGGGTCTATTGTTTCTGGGTAGGTCTATTGTTGCTTTTGGACGGGCAATTGTTGCTGAGAGGGATCTACTGTTGAGGGAGTGGTTTATTGTTGCTGGCTGGTGGAGGGTCTATTGTTGCTGGCTGATGGGAGATCTGTTGTTGCTGCTGGGGTGTTATTTTGTTGTGGGGAGAAATTGTTGCTGGGGGGGTCAATGGTTGCATAGGGGGATCTGCTGTTGCTGAGGGAGGTCTATTGTTTCTGGGGGGTCTACTGTTGCTAGGGTGGGGTCTATTGTTCACAACAGGGGATCTATTTTACTGTCTTTCTTGTTACCATTAAAAGATTCCGTGCAAAGCAGCACAAAATTATACTTGGTTCTGTATTCTCAGGTATACAGGTAGGTAGGTAGATAGGTGGATCCAAGGGACGGTGCTCAGAGGTAAGTACGGGGCAGAAACAAAGGGTGACTCAGAAGGTGGGAGTTCCTGCACCTATTCCTTGGGAAAAAAAGCCCCGCATACCACGATAGAAACAAATTCTAAATGTCTGTCAAGATGGTACATAACACCTATTAACCACTTAATCTACAGGTGGGGGTGGCTTATCGAAATCTAGAAGCTCCCTTTACCAAGGGGGCCCCAGATCCCAGCACCCCCCCCCCCCAATAGGACCTCTACTCATTCACCAAAAAAAGTGTAATGTAAAAAAATACAGTAGGCAGTTTTTGTCCTTTATTTAACCACTTCAGCCCCGGAGCATTTGGCTGCCCAAAGACCAGAGCACTTTTTGCAATTCGGCACTGCATCGCTTTAAATGACAATTGCGCGCTGCTGCGACGTGACTCCCAAACAAAATTGACATCCTTTTTTCCCACAAATAGAGCTTTCCTTTGGTGGTATTAGATCACCTCTGCAGTTTTTATTTTTTGCGCTATAAACAAAAAAATGCGACAATTTTGAAAAAAAGCGATATTTTTTACTTTTTGCTATAATAAATATCCCCAAAAAATATAAAAAAAATATTTTTTTTCCTCAGTTTAGGCCGATACATATTCATCTACATATTTTTTGGTAAAAAAAATCGCAATAAGAGTTTATTGATTGGTTTGCGCAAAAGTTATATTGTTTACAAAATAGGAGATAGTTTTATGGCATTTTTATTGATATTTTTTTTCTACTAGTAATGGCGGCGATCAGCGATTTTTATCATGACTGCGACATTATGGCGGACAGATCAGACACTTTTGGCGCGATTTTGGGACCATTCACATTTATACAGCGATCAGTGCAATTAAAAATGCATTGATTACTGTGTAAATGTGACTGGCAGTGAAGGGGTTAACACTAGGTGGCGCTGTAGTGGTTAAGTGTGTCCTAGGGAGTGATTCTAACTGTGGGGGGAGGGGCTGTGTGTGACACAACAGTGATCACCGCTCCCGATCACCGCTCCCGATCCGTGAGACGATCGTGGGTATCCCCGCAGACATCAAGTCAGCGGGACCCACGAAGTAGCAGCTGTACATGTTCATTGTGCTCATCTCTGCTCATTCAGGTGATTAATGTAGGGTGATGACATTTCTGAATGTTTAACCACTTGCCGACCGCCTCACGCAGATATACTGCGGCTAAATGGCACGGGCAGGCAAAATCACGTACGTGATCTGCCTCCCGCAGGTGGGGGGTCCGACTGCCCCCCCCCCCGGTGCCAGAGGCGGCCAGCATTTGTTCGCGGGCGATGAGAGGTGAGGGGGAGGCCATCCATTCGTGGCCACCCCCTCCCGATCGCTCCCGGCGAATGAAAATCCTTCCTCTGCCTCTGTAATGTAAACAGAGGGAGAGGAAGTGATGTCATCCCTCCTCGAGCCGGTCTATTCGTTCCGGCGCCGAGTAAGGAAGACATCAAGTAAGTGCACCAACACTACACTTTCATTAGAACACGCTAGGCACACTTTTCACCCCCCCAGTCACCCCCAATCACCCCCCTGTACCCCCTGTCACACTGACACCAATAGCAGTTTTTTTTTGCATTGGTGTCAGTTTGTGACAGTTATAAGTGTTAGGGCAGTTAGGGTTAGCCCCCTTTAGGTCTAGGGTACCCCCCTTTAGGTCCAGGGTACCCCCCTTTAGGTCCAGGGTACCCCCCTAACCCCCCCTAATAAAGGTTAACCCCTTGATCACCCCCCGTCACCAGTGTCGCTAAGCAATCATTTTTCTGATCGCTGTATTAGTGACACAGGTGACGCTAGTTAGGGAGGTAAGTATATAGGTTCGCCGTCAGTGTTTTGGTTCGCCGTCAGTGTTTTATAGCGTTAGGGACCCTCATATACTACTTACTAAAGATTTTAACCCCCTGATTGCCCCCTAGTTAACCCTTTCACCAGCGATCACCGTATAAGTGTTACGGGTGACGCTGGTTAGTTAGTTTGTTTTTTTATAGTTTATTATAGTTTTAGGGCACCCGCCGTTTATTACCTCATAAAGGTTTAACCCCCTAATTGCCTGGCGGTGATATAAGTTACGTTTTTAGGATCAGATAAGGTCTGTGTCACCCCAGGCAGCGTCAGGTTAGTGCCAGTACCTCTAACACCCTCCGTACGCAGCATACACCTCCCTTAGTGCTATAGTATCTGAATGGATCAATATCTGATCCGATCAGATCCAAACTAGCGTCCTCAGCAGTTTAGGGTTCCCAAAAATGCAGTGTTAGCAGGATCAGCCCAGATACCTGCTAGCACCTGCATTTTGCTCCTCGGCCCAGCCCAGCCCACCCAAGTGCAGTATCGATTGATAACTGTCACTTACAAAACACTAAGCACACATAACTGCAGCGTTCACAGAGTCAGGCCTGATCCCTGCAATCGCTAACAGTTTTTTGGTAGCATCCTTCGTATGGAGCAGAGAAGTACTAGTCGCTAAAAGTCAGGAGCTTTTTTGCCTGTGAGTCTCACTAGTGTACCCCTAAATTTAGAGCCCAAAATGGCAAATCGAAGGTACACTAGTGAAGAGGCCTACACGTTTCTGAGCATGACAGATAGTGAAGATGAAGTCACTCATCTGTCAGATTCAGGCTCAGAATACGATCCTGTAGAGGACAGCGGCTCCATGACAGATAGCTCTGACGACGGAGTTGTGGTCCCTGCTAAGGTCAGGCATACCAGACCCCAATCTTCTTCTTCTGTCCTTGAAGTGCAAGAACCGCAGGTCCTTCGTATGGAGCAGAGAAGTACTAGTGCCGCTATTCCTTCTGGTGAACTGGCAAGCACCAGCGGCCTAGTACACCCTGGTCATACATCCAGCACTGCAGTAACACTTGGTTCGTGGCAAGTCCCATAAGTGCAGTTCAAGCTGGCGAGGTGGCAAGCACAAGTAGTATACCACTGCCACCAAGAAGATGAACACAGGCCTGTCGTGCCCATAGTGCCCTTCCTGCTGCATTCGCCAATCCGAATTGGTAACCCACCACTTCTGCAGCACCCGTACTTCCCCCATTCACTGGCCAACCCAGAATTCAGGTGGAAACAGTTGATTTTATGCCACTGGATTTTTATTCGCTGTTTTTCGACGAAGATCTCTATAGATCTATTGTGGACCAAAGCAATTTGTACGCTGGTCAACACATCGCCACTATTCCCCAGTCCTCCCTTGCCAGAGATTGGAAACCAATTATGGTTTCTGAATTTAGGCTCTTTCTGGGCCTTTCCCTCAACATGGGCATAAAAAAAAGAGTGAGTTGCGGTCATATTGGTCCACTGACCCAATTTACCGTATGCCTGTGTTCTCTGCCTCCATGGCCAGGGAACGATACGAGCAGATTTTGCGGTTCATGCACTTCAACGACAATGAACTCTGTCGTCCTCGTGGAGACCCTGAATACGATCGGCCCTACAAAATTCGGCCCCTCGTAAACCACTTCAACCAACGTTTTGCAGACTTGTTTACTCCCCATCAAGTTGTCTGCATTGATGAGTCCCTGATTAAATTTTCTGGCCGCTTGTCATTCAAACAGTACCTTCCCAGCAAGCGTGCCAGATACGGGGTCAAGATTTATAAGCTCTGTGACAGGGCCACAGGCTATACATGTAGTTTTATGGTTTACGAGGGCAAAGATAGTCATGTAGAGCCGACAAACTGCCCTGACTACATAGGAAGCTCTGGCAAGATAGTGTGGGACTTGGTGTCACCCTTATTCGGAAAGGGGTACCACTTGTACGTGGACAATTATTACACGAGCGTGCCACTTTTTAGCCACCTTTTTGATCATCAGATTGGAGCATGTGTCACCGTGCGACCTAATCGCTGGGGCTTTCCCCAGCGGCTTGTATATTCCCGTCTTAGGCTGGGGGAGAGAGCCTGCTTGCAGTGTAATAACTTGCTCGCTATGAAGTGGAGGGACAATAAGAATGTTTTCGTTCTTACCTCCCTTCATGCAGACACAACGGTCCAAATTACTACGGCGACTGGTGTTGTGGAGAAACGCCTCTGTGTCCACGAATATAACCAAAATATGGGAGGGGTGGACCTCAACGACCAGTTGTTGGCGCCGTACCTAGTTGCCCGTAAGGCCAGACGCTGGTACAAAAAAGTGTATGTTTATTTATTACAATTGGCTTTGCTGAATGCTTATGTGCTATACAGAGCTTCAGGACAGACTGGATCCTTCCTTAAATTCCAGGAAGAGATCGTCAGAGCCCTTCTGTATCCGGACGGTGGTCCACCTCACCATCCCCAACCAAATGCAGTAAGCCGGCTGCATGAGAGGCATTTTCTATATGTCCTCCCAAGTACCCCTACCCAACGAACCCCCCAAAAAAGATGTCGTGTCTGCAGCAAGCGCGGATTTAGGCGTGACACCCAGTATTATTGTCCCTTCTGTCCTGACAATCCTGGTCTTTGCACTGGTGAATGTTTTGAACGCTACCATACATTAGTTGAGTTTTAGCGTAGGGTACAGCACTGCATGGACTAGGACACACTTTCACAGGGTCTGCCAAGATGCCATCGCATTTTGAGAGACCCAAACCTGGTACCAGTTAAAAAAGTTAAAGTTACAAAAAAAAGTGTAAAAAAAAAAAAAAGTAAAAAAAAAGAAAAAAAACACAAAAAAATATATATAATAAAAAAAACAAAAATAGTTGTTTTTTTATTGTTCTCTCTCTATTCTCTCTCTATTGTTCTGCTCTTTTTTATTGTATTCTATACTGCAATGTTTTATTGTTATGTTTTTATCATGTTTGCTTTATAGGTATGCAATTTTTTTATACTTTGTTTTTTTATTGTTAACCACTTTTTTGTTTTCAGGTACGCCATTCAGCTGCAGAGCGGATTTATTTATCTTGACAGCAACAGCGTTTGCTCCCACGATACATAAAGCCGTGACTCCAGCGTTGTCGGAGGTGATTTCACCACCACAGTTACATACTTCAGCATATATGCCGAAACGTGGGGGCAGCAGTGGGTGGAGGAGCGATTTGCTTCTGCCTTTTGCGGGAGGATGCCCCCATGCTTCGGCATATATATATTTTAGGTAGGCACAGGTTGCATTAAATGTTTTATTTTTTACTATGTTTTTTTTTGTATTTGATTTGCAGGTATGGTAAGTATTACTGTTATACTGTAATGTTACTTTGTTTTTTTGTTAACCATCATTTGCTTAGCAGGTACGCCATTCAGTTGCAGCGCGGATTTATTTATCTTGACAGCAACAGCGTTTGCTCCCACGATACATAAAGCCGTGACTCCAGCGCTGTCGGAGGTGATTTCACCACCACAGTTACATACTTCAGTATATATGCCGAAGCGTGGGGGCAGCAGAAGGCGGAGGAGCGATTTGCTCCTAACTTTTGCAGGAGGATGCCCCCATGCTTCAGCATATATATATACAGTGCATGTATGCCCATCATTACAAGTGGGTGGATGAAGGGAGGTATTCTAATGGTGGGCATACCCACCGATCAATATCTTTTTTTCGTTCAGCCCACAGGCTGCATGAAAAAAAAGTTTACAATATATGCCCAATAAGGACCAGCAACGTACTGGTATGTTGCTGGACTTTAAGTGGTTATACCAGAATTATGCCTGCAGGTTTAGGTATCATCTTGGTATCATTCTTTTCAGCCAGCGGTCGGCTTTCATGTAAAAGCAATCCTAGTGGCTAATAAGCCTCTAGACTGCTTTTACAAGCAGTGGTAGGGAATGCCCCCCCCCACCGTCTTCCATGTTTTTCTCTGGCTCTCCTGTCCCAACAGGGAACCTGAAAATGCATCCGGTGATTCAGCCAGCTGACCATAGAGCTGATCAGAGACCAGAATGGCTCCAAACATCTCTATGGCCTAAGAAACCAGAAGCTACGAGCATTTCATGACTTAGATTTCGCCAGATGTAAACAGTGCCATTGGGAAATTGGGAAAGCATTTTATCACACCGATCTTGGTGTGGTCAGATGCTTTGAGGGCAGAGGAGAGATCTAGGGTCTAATAGACCCCAATTTTTTCAAAAAAAAGTACCTGTCACTACCTAGTCCTATCATAAGGGGATATTTACATTACCTGAGATAACAATAAAAATGATTAAAAAAAAAATAAAAATGAAAGGAACAGTTTAAAAATAAGGTAAAAAAGCAAAAAAAAAAGAAAGAAAAAAAAAAAAAAAAAGCACCCCTGTCCCCCCCTGCTCTTGCGCAAAGGCGAACGCAAGCGTCGGTCTGGCGTCAAATGTAAACAGCAATTGCACCATGCATGTGAGGTATCACCGCGAAGGTCAGATCGAGGGCAGTAATTTTAGCAGTAGACCTCCTCTGTAAATCTAAAGTGGTAACCTGTAAAGGCTTTTAAAGGCTTTTAAAAATGTATTTAGTTTGTCGCCACTGCACGTTTGTGCCCAATTTTAAAGCATGTCATGTTTGGTATCCATGTACTCGGCCTAAGATAATCTTTTTTATTTCATCAAATATTTGGGCAATATAGTGTGTTTTAGTGCATTAAAATTTTAAAAAGTGTGTTTTTTCCCAAAAAAATGCGTTTGAAAAATCAGTGCGCAAATACTGTGTGAAAAAAAAAAATGAAACACCCTAATCTGTAGGGCATTTGCTTTAAAAAAATATATAATGTTTGGGGTTCAAAGTAATTTTCTTGCAAACAAAATATATTTTTTCATGTAAACAAAAAGTGTCAGAAAGGGCTTTGTCTTCAAGTGGTTAGAAGAGTGGGTGATGTGTGACATAAGCTTCTAAATGTTGTGCATAAAATGCCAGGACATTTCAAACCCCCCCCAAATGACCCAATTTTGGAAAGTAGACACCCCAAGCTATTTGGTGAGAGGCGTGTCGAGTCCATGGAATATTTTATATTGTGACACAAGTTGCGGGAAAAAGACAATTTTTTTTTTTTTGCACAAAGTTGTCACTAAATGATATATTGCTCAAACATGCCATGGGAATATGTGAAATTACACCCCAAAATAAATTCTGTTGCTTCTCCTGAGTAGGGAGATACCACATGTGTGAGACTTTTTGGGAGCCTGGCCGCGTACGGGACCCCGAAAACCAAGCACCGCCTTCACACTTTCTAAGGGCGTAAATTTTTGATTTCACTCTTCACTGCCTATCACAGTTTCGGAGGCCATGGAATGCCCAGATGGCACAAACCCCCCAAAATGACCCCATTTTGGAAAATAGATACCCAAAGCTATTTGCTGAGAGGTATAGTGAGTATTTTGCAGACCTCACTTTTTGTCACAAAATTTTGAAAATTGAAAAAAGAAAAAAAATACATGTTTCTTGTCTTTCTTCATTTTCAAAAACAAATAAGAGCTGCAAAATACTCACCATGCCTCTCAGCAAATAGCTTGGGGTGTCTACTTTCCAAAATGGGGTAATTTTGGGGGGTTTTGTGCTATCTTGGCATTTTATGGCCTTCGAAACTGTGATAGGTAGTGAGGAGTAAAATCAAAAATTTACGCCCTTAGAAATCCTGAAGGTGGTGATTGGATTTCGGGGCCCCATATGAAGCTAGGCTCCCAAAAAGTGCCACACATGTGGTATCCCCGTACTCAGGAGAAGCAGCAGAATGTATTTTGGGGTGTAATTCCACTTATGCCCATGGCATGTTTGAGCAATATATCATTTAGTGACAACTTTGTGCAAAAAAAAAAAATTGTCACTTTCCGGCAACTTGTGTCAAAATTTAAAATATTCCATGGACTCAACATGCCTCTCAGCAAATAGCTTGGGGTGTCTACTTTCCAAAATGGGGTCATTTGGGGGGGGGGGGTTGTGCCATCTTGGCATTTTATGGCCTTCAAAACTGTGATAGGTAGTGAGGAGTGAAATCAAAAATTTATGCCCTTAGAAATCCTGAAGGCGGTGCTTGGTTTTCGGGGCCCTGTACTCGGCTAGGCTCCCAAAAAGTCCCACACATGTGGTATTCCCATACTCAGGAGAAGCAGCTAAATGTATTTTGGGGTGCAATTCCACATATGCCCATGGCCTGTGTGAGCAATATATCATTTAGTGACAACTTTTTGTAATTTTTTTTTTTGTCATTATTCAATCACTTGGGACAAAAAAAAAAAATATTAAATGGGCTCAACATGCCTCTCAGCAATTTCCTTGGGGTGTCTACTTTCCAAAATGGGGTCATTTGGGGGGGGTTTGTACTGCCCTGCCTTTTTAGCACCTCAAGAAATGACTTAGGCAGTCATAAACTAAAAGCTGTGTAAATTCCAGAAAATGTACCCTAGTTTGTAGTCGCTATAACTTTTGCGCAAACCAATAAATATACGCTTATTGGCATTTTTTTTACCAAAGACGTGGCCGAATACATTTTGGCCTAAATGTATGACTAAAATTGAGTTTATTTGATTTATTTAATAACAAAAAGTAGAAAATATCATTTTTTTTCAAAATTTTCGGTCTTTTTCCATTTATAGCGCAACAAATAAAAACGGCAGAGGTGATCAAATACCATAAAAAGAAAGCTCTATTTGTGGGAAGAAAAGGACGCAAATTTCGTTTGGGTACAGCATTGCATGACCGCGCAATTAGCAGTTAAAGCGATGCAGTGCCAAATTGTAAAAAGTGCTCTGGTCAGGAAGGGGGTAAATCCTTCCGGGGCTGAAGTGGTTAACCACTTCAATACCGGGCACTTTTACCCCCTTCCTGCCCAGGCCAATTTTCAGCTTTCAGCACTTTCACACTTTTTTAATGACAATTGCGCAGTCATGCAACACTGTATCCATATGAGATTTTTTTTCACACAAAAAGAGATTTATTTTGGTGGTAACTACCCTTCCGGGGTTTTTTTTTTGAGTGCCATAGACTGCAACGTAAACCCTCAAACGTCGCATGAAAGTCACATGTGTTCTGCGTGAATTAGGCTAATACCAATGTTATGTAGGCTATTTCTCTTCTAAATAAGTGTTGTTTTATTATGTACAGAATACTGCATTATGGACACAAAATTGTGCTCGGGCAGATAGGAAATACATATGTCTTTCTAAGAATGCTTACATTTATTTGCTAATCCCTCCAGTGTTCTCTAGAATTGTTACTTTATATCTCTTGTTACTTTCAACTCCATCTAGTGGCCATAATACAGCATTTACAAAATTACACCCGACATACAGGACAAGGGAAGTAGTACTGTACAGAGTCCGTACATACAGAATAAGAACAGATACCGTCGGAACAGTCTGTCCTTGCATCAGGTGTCCCAGCAGAGTCCGTCCTTGCATCAGGTGTCCCAGCAGAGTCCGTCCTTGTATCAGGTGTCCCAGCAAAGTCCGTCCTTGCATCAGGTGCCCCCAGCAGAATCCGTCCTTGCATCAAGTGTCCCAGCAGAGTCCGTCCTTACATCAGATGTCCCCAGCAGTGCCCCCTTACATCAGATGTCACCAGCGGAGCCCCCCTTACATCAGGTGTCCCCAGTGGAGCCCCCCTTACATCAGGTGTCACCAGCGGAGTCCCCCTTACATCAGATGTCCCCAGCAGCACCCCCTTACATCAGGTGTCCCCAGCGGAGCCCCCCTTACATCAGGTGTCACCAGCGGAGCCCCCCTTACATCAGATGTCCCCAGCGGTGCCCCTCTTACATCAGGTGTCCCCAGTGGTGCCCCCCCTTACATCAGATGTTCCCAGCGGAGCCCCCCTTACATCAGGTGTCCCCAGTGGAGCCCCCTTACATCAGATGTCCCCAGCGGAGCCCCCCTTACATCAGGTGCCCCCAGCGGAGCCCCCCTTACATCAGGTTTCCCCAGCGGAGCCCCCCTTACATCAGAAGTCCCCAGCGGAGCCCCCCTTACATCAGCTTTCCCCAGCGGAGCCCCCCTTACAACAGGTTTCCACAGCGGAGCCCCCTTTACATCAGATGTCCCCAGCGGAGCCCCCCTTACATCAGCTTTCCCCAGCAGAGCTCCCCCTTACAACAGGTTTCCCCAGCGGAGCCTCCCTTACATCAGGTTTCCCCAGCGGAGCCCCCCTTACATCAGGTTTCCCCAGCGGAGCCCCCTTACATTAGGTTTCCCCAGTGGAGCCCCCCTTACATCAGGTTTCCCCAGCTGTGCCCCCCTTACATCAGGTTTCCCCAGTGGAGCCCCCCCTTACATCAGGTTTCCCCAGCGGAGCTCAACTTACATCAGGTTTCCCCAGTGGAGCCCCCCTTACATTAGGTTTCCCCAGCGGAGCCCCCCTTACATCAGGTTTCCCCAGCGGAGCCCCCCTTACATCAGGTTTCCCCAGCGGAGCCTCCCTTACATCAGGTTTCCCCAGCGGAGCCCCCCTTACAACTGTATTTTTTCCTAGTATATCTCCACCAGCTTCATGATTACAATAATGGGGTGGAGTGGGGCAGGGGGTGGTGGGAGCGAAGCGGGGTGGAGGGTGGGTGGTGACACAGGAGCTCAATCTAGCCGCCCAGCCGTGTTCCTGGTCTTCTTAAAAATGGCGGCCAGCGGACCTGTGCAGACAATGTCTCAGCCGGCCGCGGACCTCTAGCTGCGGCAGTGGAAAATCGTGGAAAACCTGGATTTCTCAGGACATTTCCCGGGAAGCAATAAATTCAGGAAATTGTCTAAATCCCGGAAATGCCCCGGGAAATTCGGGACAATTGGTAATTATGCATACATACAGAATAAGAACAGATACTGAGAATTACACTTGGCATACAGGACAAGAGAAGTAGTACTGTGCAGAGTCCATACATACAGAATAAGAACAGATGACAGGGATTATTATTATTATTATTATTATTATTATTATACAGGATTTATATAACATCAACAGTTTTCACATCACTTTACAATATAAAAGGGAGACAATACAGTTACAATACAATAAAATACAAGAGGATTAAAATGAAAGTGAAAGTAACATTTTTATGTGCTGCTAGGAAATCTTCCATTTCTAGGAAAAGCCTCCCCCATCCCTTTCCCCCCTCCCCTTCTCTACACTCACCCTCCCCCCCTCCCCTCCCCATCCATAGCAGATTCCTATAGAAAGTGACTGCAGTTGTACTGATAGAAGACAGAAGAGCTCCGTCCTCACAGTCCAGGTAAATATAACCGTCCTTCCTATTCTGATCATGTCTTATCTATGAAAATGTATCCATAGTGGAATATAACATAGAGTATTAATACTGATTATTTTTTATTGTTATTATTAATATATATTAGTATAATATCATCAAATCTTATTGTGATGTTTAGGAAATCTTACTGAATGAAATGAAATCAAATTCCTCTTTGCAGAGAGCATCCAATCATGTGCAGAGAAAAATTGAAAAAAAAAAAAAAACAACAGAATGTTTTCTCACACATGATTGGATGATTGAAGTCTGCACAACTTCACCTCATTCACTAAGATAGGTAAAATAAATAATTATATAATAATATATATAATATAATTTATAATAAATTCTCCCCTCCTCTATCCAATTCAGAATCAATATAAAGCTGACTGCAGTTAATCCAGTCCAGGTAATTATAACCGTCCTTCCTATTCTGATCATGTGTTATCTATGGAAATGTATCCTTATTGGAATATGATATAGAATTTTAATACCAATTATTATTATTAATATTATTATTTACTATGATTAATATTAATGTTATTTATTGAAAACTAGTATAATATAATCAGATCACCATGTGTTATCTATGGCAATGTATCCATAGTGGAATATGATATAGAATATTAATACTGATTATTATTATTAATATTATTAATTACTATTATGACTATTGTTGTTATTTATTGAAAACTAATACAGTAAAACTTTGGATTGCAAGCATAATTTGTTCCAGAAACATGCTTGTAATTCAAAGCACTTGTATATCAAAGCAAATTTCCCCATAAGAAATAATTGGAAACTCAGATGATTCATTCCACAACCATTTATTTATAAGTCCTTCAGTTTATAGTCCATATAAAAAGTTTATAGCAATGTGACCAGGTTGTGTAACCATAAAATATCCATCTACAAATGTAAGCCTCCACAAGGGGATTAGAAGCAAAATCCAGCAGGAGCTCCAGAGTATAAAAGAGAAGAGAGGCACCTCTAAATGTAGCAATATGTTGCTAAATGTTGTACCTTCATTAAATGTAACAATATTGCTACACTTTTTGCTAAATATTGCTAAAAGAGAAGAGAGGCGCCTCTCTTCTCTTTTATACTCAGTTGTGACATGACGCTACTCTCATATCAAGACATCGCTTGTGTATCAAGTCAAAATTTATAAAAAAAAAAAATTGCTTGTCTTGCAAAACGCTCTCAAACCAAGTTACTCTCAAACCAAGGTCTTACTGGTATAATATAATCAGATCAGTTATGTTTAGGAAATCTTACTGAATGAAGTGAAACAAAATTCCTTTTTGCAGAGAACATCCAATCATGTGCAGAGAAAAACTGAACAAAAAAAACAGAATTTTTGCTCACACATGATTGGATGATTGAAGTGTGCACAGCTTCACCTCATTTATTAAGATCAGTGACCATTTCCATTGAAAACAGAAAACAAAACATTCTCTGTGAATGTGAACGTTTTCCTCCTTTAGTAAATCAGCTAAGTGTGATCGGAAGTGATGAAACTCTGTATGGATGAGAATCCTTATTTTTTCTGGTGCTTATATCTGATATACATGTTTCTGTGTGTGTGACATGATGAGGTTGAGTCAAGTAAATAGACACTACAGGGATGTATTTAAAACAAATTTGCAGAGCTAACAAATAAGGAAGGATTTTGTGTGACTTTGAAAGCGCAAAAATAACAAATGGATTATAGAAAAATATATCAATTTAATACGTTAAAAAGGATGAATACATAGAATAAACATTCCAAAGAATCGATCACAGAATATACAGAACTACATGCAAAGCTGATTATTCTCTACATGTTTTGCCATACAAATAGGGCTTCTTCAGGAGTATTTTAATATCAGACGTTATCCTGAAGAAGCCCTATTTGTATGGCGAAACATGTAGAGACTAATCAGCTTTGCATGTAGTTCTGTATATTCTGTGATCGATTCTTTGGAATGTTTATTCTATGTATTCATCCATTTTAAGATATTAAATGTATATATTTTTCTATAATCTATTTGTTATGTTTGCGCTTTCAAACCCTGACAAAATCCTTCTTTATTTGTTTATTCATAAAGGGATGTGGCGCTATCTATAGTTTTAGTAACCAACTCATATCAAAATTTGTAGTGCTATTTATTTTATGAAATTTCATGTACATTCATTCTTAGTGAATGCGGTAAAATTGAATGTTGTTAGGCTATTTTTTCTCTAGGTTGAAAGTTTCTATTTATACAGAAAAAAGTGTATGAGGAAAATACATCATTATGGCCAATGGATGGAGCTGATGATGATAGAAAAAAAAATCTGTATTCTCTAATGACATCAGCTCCATCTAGTGGTCATAATGTGGTATTTTCCCAATTCACTCTATTCATTATTAAGAATAGCATTCCACCAGGAGAGAAAATATTCTCATAATATTTGTTTTTGCCCCCATTTAGGCCCCTTTCACACTTATACGACTTGTCCCACGATTTTGTACTGCAAAATCGTATGACAAGTCATTCTCCATGATTTTCAATGACTACCATTCATACTGGCACGACTTTAAGTCGTGCCGACTTGAAAGTAGTCCCTGCACTACTTTGGTCCAACTTCTATGCGAGTTGTACTCCATAGACCTCAATGTTAAACCCTGAAGTAGCATGCAAGTCGTGCCTGAATAATATAGACACGACTTCAGTACGACTTTGTAAGCACAAGCCTGGCTCGCTATTCGGGAAAGGAAAACTTTTCTTTCCTTTCCCGATGAGCGACAGACAGTGCTGACAGCTGTCTGGTATGAATCCAGAGGGGGAACGCCGCGCCAAGTTTTAAATGAAAAAACCGGCGTGGGTTCCCCCCCAGGGGCATACCAGGCCCTTAGGTCTGGTATGGATCTAAAGGGAACCCCCTACGCCGAAAAATCGGCGTGGGGACCCCCCAAAATCCATACCAGACCCTTATCCGAGCACGCAGCCTGGCCGGTCAGGAATGGGGGTGGGGACGAGCGAGCGCCCCCCTCCTCCTTGACCGCACCAGGCCGCATGCCCTCAACATGGGGGGTGGGTGCTTTAGGGCATGGGGGGCACCCTGCCGGGCCCCCCCACCCCAAAGCACCTTGTCCCCATGTTGATGAGGACAAGGGCCTCTTCCCGACAACCCTGGCCGTTGGTTGTTGGGGTCTGCGGGCGGGGGGCTTATGGGAATCTGGGAGCCCCCTTTAATAAGGGAGCCCCCAGATCCCGGCCCCCCACCCTATGTGAATGAGTATGGGGTACATGGTACCCCTACCCATTCACCTAGGGAAAAAAGCGTCAATAAAAAACACAGTACACAGGTTTTTAAAATAATTTATTAGGCAGCTCCGGGGTCTTCTTCCGACTTCGGGGGTCCTCTTCCGACTTTGGGGGTCTCTCCGCCGTCTCCTCCCGGTGTCCGCATCTTCTGCCGGCTCCTCCGCTATCTTCTGCAGCTCAATTGCTAGCGGTGGTCCGGACTTCTGCCTTCTTCTTTTCTTCCAGAGATGTTGACACAATGCTCTCTCCAGCTGGAATGGTCACTGAACGCTCCGCAACGGACTTATATAGGCGGTGACCCCGCCCCCTTATGAGGCCACTTTCCCGGGGCATGCTGGGACTGTGCCGTCATAAGGGGGCGTGGTCATCACCCGGTGACCACGCCTCCTAAAACGTCACAGACCCAGCATGCCCAGGGACTGTGACGGCATAAGGGGGTGGGGTCACCGCCTATATAAGTCCCTTGCGGAGTGCACAGAGACCATTCTGGCTGGAGAAAGCGTCGTGTCAACATCTCTGGAAGAGAAGAGGGAAGAAGACGATCCAGAGGTCCGGACCACCGCTGGCAAAAGAGCGCCAGAAGATAGCGGTGGAGCCAGCAGAAGATGCGGACACCGGGAGAAGACGCCGGAGAGACCCCCGAAGTCGGAAGAGGACCCCCGAAGTCGGAAGAGGACCCCCGAAGTCGGAAGAAGATCCCGGAGCTGCCTAATAAATTATTTTAAAAACCTGTGTACTGTGTTTTTTATTGACGCTTTTTTGCCTAGGTACCATGTACCCCATACTTATTCACATGGGGTGAATAAGTATTAAAGGGGGCTCCCAAATTCCGATAAGCCCCCCGCCCGCAGACCCCGACAACCAACGGCCAGGGTTGTCGGGAAGAGGCCCTTGTCCTCATCAACATGGGGACAAGGTGCTTTGGGGTGGGGGGGCCGCACTGCGCCCCCCCATGCCCCAAAGCACCCACCCCCCATGTTGAGGGCATGCGGCCTGGTACGGTCCAGGAGGGGGGGGGCGCCAGCTCGTCCCCACCCCCATTCCTGACCGGCCGGGCTGCGTGCTCGGATAAGGGTCTGGTATGGATTTTGGGGGGACCCCCACGCCGATTTTTCGGCGTAGGGGGTTCCCCTTACAATGCATACCAGACCTAAGGGCCTGGTATGCCCCTGGGGGGAACCCACGCCAGTTTTTCTATTTAAAACTTGTCGTGGAGTTCCCCATTATGATTCATACCAACTACTGTATGTTTTCATTTGTTAATGCCAAAAACGTGGCAAAGTAGTACTGCTCCCAAATCGCAGTAAAATCGCGGCAAATCGCGGTAAATTCGCTGTAAAATCATGCGACTTTGAAGTCGTATAAGTGTGAAAGGGGCCTTAGTCAGAATGTAAATTTTAACTGCACCCCCAAATATATCAAGCCTTAAAATTGCACACTTCCATAAAATGGTGAAAAGCTGCAGTACAGAATATATAAAAGCGGGTAAATACACATTTTGGGTACCACATCCATAAATGTACAGAGTACTGTCTGTTAGATTTTCACAGCTTTCGGGGTATTGGAGCGTGCTCCCTGCCACTACGTCACATTCTAAATGTGAACTACAATTTCCTTTATGCTTAGCGGCATCGCACATGTGCATTGCCGCATTTTCCCAGACTGCTTGAATGAGAACGAGCACGGGAGGCGGAGCTACAACGCTACATAGTTACATAGTAGGTGAGGTTGAAAAAAGACAGAAGTCCATCAAGTCCAACCTATGTGTGTGATTATATGCCAGTATTACATTGTATATCCCTGTATGTTGTGGTCATTCAGGTGCTTATCTAATAGTTTTTTGAAACTATCGATGCCCCCCCACTGAGACCACCGCCTGTGGAAGGGGATTCCACATACTTGCCACTCTTACAGTAAAGAACCCTCTACGTAGTTTAAGATTGAACCTCTTTTCTTCTCATTTTAATGAGTGGCCACGTGTCTTGTTAAACTCCCTTCCACGAAAAAGTTTTGTCCCTATTGTGGGGTCACCAGTAGACACAGGGATGTAGTCCCTGTGGAGGGAGCGCGCACACATGATAACCCCCTTCAGAACGGCTCTGCTGATGGGGGCAACCATCTGGGAGAACAACAGGAAGTGGGGAAAACGACCCCCCCCAAAAAAGCATTTGAAAACTAAATTGAATGAAAAGGTAAGTGAAAACACACTACACTACCTTAAAGGAGCAGGATTAGCAGAAAAAAGCCGAATGTTTAGTATCACTTTATGGACCGGGCCCATTTTTCAAACTTGTTTAAAATATTTTTTTTTTTCTAGAAAATTACTTAGAACCCACAAACATTATATATATTTTTTTTCTAACACCCTAGAGAATAAAATGGCGGTCATTGCAATACTTTCTGTCACACTGTATTTGCGCATTTTTTTGGAAAAAATACACATTTTTAATTTAAAAATCAGACAACAGTAAAATTAGCCCAATTTTTTTTATATATTGTAAAAGATGGTGTTAAGCCGAGTAAATTGATACCCAACATGTCACGCTTCAAAATTGCGCCCGCTCGTGGAATGGCGACAAAGTTTTACCCTTAAAAATCTCCATAGGCGACGATTAAAAAATTCTACAGGTTGCATGTTTTGAGTTACAGAGGAGGTCTAGGGCTAGAATTATTGCTCTCGCTCTTATGCCCCGTACACACAATTGGATTTTCCAACGGAAAATGTTTGATAGGAGCGCGTTCAAAAAAAATGTTCTGGGGGGGCGTGGCTACCGCGCAGCCGAATGGACGTGTAATCCTACAGCTCCGCTCCAGCTAAAGGAACCAAAGTTTTTGGGGACGACACCGATACCCTGCTCACAACCACTCACAACCACCAGCATAAAAGCTTTGCCGACACAGTGAGATGACTCGCAAGCGGAAAGACACAGCACAGCTGAAGAAATTACCGGATTTCTTCCAGCCGAAAGACCACGATCCTCTCCAAGATGGCGCCGCCGCGGTGAGCAATCCTCCTTCCCCCACAGGCAGCTCGCGGTCTGCGATGTCAAGCCTGGGCTCACAAGCAGGCCCAACGTACAGCTCTCCGGGAGCCTCTACACCTATGACCCGCAGCCCAGCAAAGTCAAAACCTCGTCTGGCAGAGGACATCCAGCGAGGAAGCATGAATCTGCTCTATGGAGGTCACAAGAGAGCTGGTGGATCCAGTCACAGCATTCCCCACAACGGGTAGGCCTGTATCTGACACCACACTAAAAGACATGCTTGTCTCCCTTCGCAGCTCCATGCACACAGATATGATGCAGTGTGTAAACAACTTCAAATCTGAACTAGGAGCCCTGGGAGGGAGAGTCAACAATATAGAGGATAAAATGGGGGACTTTGCTGCATCCCACAACACCCTAATTGATGCCCATAATGACCAGTCTGAAGAGATCACATGGCTTAGGTCAAAGGTCGCCGACCTTGAAGACAGGTCAAGAAGGAACAACCTTAAGATTAGGGGGGTTCCTGAAACTGTTCTTTCTCCACAACTCCAGCAATATGCCCAGAATCAAATCAAAACCTTCCTACCCACCATTTCAGAGAATGAAATCTACATCGATCGCATCCACAGGCTCCCAAAGCCATCACATCTCCCAGATAACATACCCAGAGATGTGCTCATGAGAGTACATTTTTATCAAACTAAGGAACAACCTATGTCTGCGTTCCGCAAAAACCAACAACCCCCAGAAAGATTTGCACATATCCAATTATTTGCAGATCTCTCACAATTCACCATGCAAAAGCAAAAAGCCTTACTGCCAGTGACCAAGGCCCTTCGTAATCATAAAATCCTATACCAGTGGGGATACCCTGTTAAACTTATGCCCCGTACACACGGTCGGATTTTCCGATGGAAAATGTCCGATCGGAGCGTGTTGTCGGAAATTCCGACCGTGTGTGGGCTCCATCGGACATTTTCCATCGGATTTTCCGACACACAAAGTTGGAGAGCAGGAGATAAAATTTTCCGACAACAAAATCCGTTGTCGGAAATTCCGATCGTGTGTACACAAATCCGACGGACAAAGTGCCACGCATGCTCAGAATAAATAAAGAGATGAAAGCTATTGGCCACTGCCCCGTTTATAGTCCCGACGTACATGTTTTACGTCACTGTGTTTAGAACGATCGGATTTTCCGACAACTTTGTGCGACCGTGTGTAGACAAAACAAGTTCGAGCCAACATCCGTCGGAAAAAATCATAGGATTTTGTTGTCGGAATGTCCGAACAAAGTCCGACCGTGTGTACGCCCTATAACAGTTACCCACGACGGCAACACCACGGTAGTCACAGATGTGGAAGGGGGGCTCAAGCTACTCCAATCATTGGATATACTACCTGACCACTCTTCAGTGGGCCCCTCACCCCCTGCGAAACTCAACACTCAGTACGACTGGCAAACAGTGTCCAAAAAGAAAAGCACCAAACAAAATAACACAAAAGCATCCAAATACAAAGATTAAACCTACTTCACCTTATCAAGGTTCCTGATAAAGTCTGGAGTATGCAGCTAAGATTTTTCTCCCTCTGAGATATGGGCAACTGTTCTGCCCTCAAATGCAAATTTGACTTCGACATCTTATTGCAATACTTGATTTTTTTACAATTAACTTTTATTTTTTCCCCTACTTCAACCTCTCTTTCCCTCTACTGGTCTGACCTCCGGGTGAACATCTTCACTACTACGGATTCATGCAACCCAAGTCATCTCAATAACCGCCGATACCTCAAATCAAGAAGGACTGTTCTACTGGGACTAAGGTACTGTAAACACCTACCCTTATACTACATAAATGGCGCTTAAAAAAGTCTCATTTAACATAAATGGCCTCAACCACCCAGCCAAAAGAGCCTCGGTTTAGAACGAGGCAATAAAACTCCAGGCAGATGTCTTATGTCTCAAAGATACACACTTTGTAGCTGGCAACACCCCCTACTTTCAACAAAAAAATTTCCCCATATGTTTTTTGCCTCAGCTCCCTCAAAACAAAAAGGAGTCCTTATCGCTATCAGAGACTCCGTAGCCTTCAACCTATCAGAAACGTACGTGGACCCATCCGGAAGATATCTCATACTCTTGGGAGAACTTAATAACAAACCATATACAATTGCTAATCTATATGCGCCAAATTCCCACCAACTCCGCTTTCTCAGGAGACTTTACCGCAAAATCTCTACTATCCAAAAAGGATCCCTGGTTATTTGTGGAGACCATAATATATCACCCGTCTACTCTTTGGATACCACCTCCAAGGCCAAACGACCTCCTCTTTCACTTCAACCCCTGCTACACTCAGAAAACATCTATGATGTACGGAGATGCCAACATGCCAACGAAAAGGACTATACCTTTCATTCTGCTAGACACAATTCCTATTCTAGAATAGATCTGATAATGGTAGATAAGATATTATTACAAGCTCTGTCCTCCTCCACCATACATGACATAACATGGTCTGACCATGCTCCTGTGTCCATCACTGTGGTGGAGGGGCACACTCCAAGTCCAGCGTATATCTGGAGAGCTAACTCACGTATCTTCCAAACGCCACAACATGTTAGGAATATCAATAAGAACTTATCTGAATTTTTTGATGTAAATACCAACTCTGTATCTGACCAGGCGGTGCTGTGGTGCGCCCATAAGGCTTTTGTTAGGGGGTTGATGCTTCAGATATGTGCAAGGGAGAAGAGGCAGAGGACACAAAAGCTGAACCTATTAATTAACGATATCAAAACCCTGGAGACCCTGAATAAACAAAACTCTAATTCTCATATTCCCCAAAAACATTCTCAACTTCATTCTGATCTCAGACTCCTTTTAATTAAAAGATATGACAAACACATACAATCTCTAAAATTGTCCCATTATTCTTCAGGCAATCGAGCAGGCAAATTCTTAGCCCAGAGGCTCAAAACAGCCAGGACCAAATCTAAAATCCCTTTTCTGATACACCCTATAGGTAAACACAAAATATACAACCCTAAAGAAATAGCAAATTCATTTTATGAATATCACTCAACACTATATAACTTAGATAAAGACCCTGACACACCACAACCAACAGAGAAGAGCATTCAGGCTTTCTTGTCACAAATTATTCTTCCTTCTCTCTCCCAAACACAACTTGAGGCCCTTAACGCCCCTATAAGGGAGTCTGAGATCCAGAAAGGGATACGCACACTCCCTTTGGGTAAGTCTCCAGGCCCGGATGGCCTACCTAATGGCTATTACAAGACATTCCAATCCAAATTTACTCTGCTGTGGTGTCCTCTGCTTCATTTCCCCCAGAAATGCTTAAGGCTTATGTGGTAACTATTCCAAAACCCGGTAAAGAGCCCACACCCCCGGCCAACTTTAGACCAATATCACTACTCAACACTGATGTTAAGCTTTATGCGAAAATATTAGCCCATAGATTACTTCCCATCCTCCCCTCCCTTATAAAACCTGATCAATCTGGTTTCACGGCGGGAAGGCAACAGGCTGATGCCACAAGAAGGGTCATTAACATTATGCAATACGCTCGATCCTGTCGGATGCCTTCTCTGCTCCTCTCTTTGGATGTGGAGAAGGCATTCGACAGGATACACTGGGGCTATATGAGTCATACACTACAAAAATTTGGTTTTACTGGCCCCATCCTATCTGCTATACTGGCCTTGTACTCTTCCCCCTGTGCACAAGTTTTCACCTCTAATTTACTATCGGATACCTTTACCATATCTAATGGTACTAGGCAGGGCTGCCCCCTTTCTCCCTCAATCTTCAACCTACTTATTGAACCCCTTGCAGAAAGAGTTAGAACGCACCCTAAAATCTCAGGCTTCTCCATTCAAGGACAATCACATAACATAAACTTATTTGCGGACAATATTATTCTATTCCTTTCCTCGCCTAACATATCACTGAGACACGCACACGACACCCTAAATGAGTTCAGTAGAATCTCATATTACAAAGTTAACTTTACGAAATCAATCTTACTAGACTTAGCAATAACTCCATCCGTAAAGTCCCAACTACACGCATCCTTTCCCTATACATGGTGCAAAACGAGTATTACCTACCTAGGCCTAATACTGACCAAAAACCCACATAACCTAGCGGAAGCCAACTACTCATCCTTAATTACTAAACTCACCAAAGAAACAAATAGACTGGCCAATATAGAATTAACTTGGACAGGTCGCCTTGCCTCATTTAACCACTTGACGACCGCCTCACGCAGATATATGTCTGCAGAATGGCACGGGCAGGCAAAATCACGTACCTGGTACGTGATTGCCTTCCCGCGGGCGGGGGGTCCGATCGGACACCCCCCCGGTGCCTGAGGCGGTCGTCTTGTGACTGGGAGCAATGAGAGGTGAGGGGGAGGTCATCTGATCGTGGCCCCCCCTCGCGATCGCTCCCAGCCAATGGGATTCTTCCCCTGCCTCTGTGTAGGGGATGTGATGTCATCTCTCCTTGGCTCGGCAGTTTCCATTCCGGCACCGAGGAGAGAATACTGAAATGTGAGTGCACAAACACACACACACACAGTAGAACATGCCAGGCACACTTTACACCCCCTTTACCCCCCGATCCCCCCCGATCACCCCCTAATCACCTCTCCCCCCGTCACACTGACACCAAGCAGTTTTTTTTTTCTGATTACTGCATGGTGTCAGTTTGTGACAGTTACTGTGGAAGGGCAGTTAGTATTAGCCCCCTGTAGGTCTAGGCTACCCCCCTAACCCCACTAATAAAGTTTTAACCCCTTGATCACCCCCCGTCACCAGTGTCGCTAAGCAATCATTTTTCTGATCGCTGTATTAGTGTCACTGGTGACGCTAGTTAGGGACGTAAATATTTAGGTTCGCCGTCAGCGTTTTATAGCGTCAGGGACCCCCATATACTACCTAATACATGTTTTAACCCCTTGATTGCCCCCTAGTTAACCATTTCACCACTGATCACCGTATAACCGTTACGGGTGACGCTGGTTAGTTCGTTTATTTTTTATAGTGTCAGGGCACCCGCCGTTTATTACCAAATAAAGGTTTAGCCCCCCGATCGCCCGGCGGTGATATGCGTCGCCCCAGGCAGCGTCAGATTAGCGCCAGTACCGCTAACACCCACGCACGCAGCATACGCCTCCCTAAGTGGTATAGTATCTGAACAGATCAATATCTGATCCGATCAGATCCATACTAGCGTCCCCAGCAGTTTAGGGTTCCCAAAAACGCAGTGTTAGCGGGATCAGCCCAGATACCTGCTAGCACCTGCGTTTTGCCCCTCCACCTAGCCCAGCCCAACCCACTCAAGTGCAGTATCGATCGATCACTGTCACTTACAAAACACTAAACGCATAACTGCAGCGTTCGCAGAGTCAGGCCTGATCCCTGCGATCGCTAACAGTTTTTTTGGTAGCATTTTGGTGACCTGGTAAGCACCAGCCCCAGGCAGCGTCAGGTTAGCGCCAGTAGCGCTAACACCCACGCACGCACCGTACACCTCCCTTAGTGGTATAGTATCTGAACGGATCAATATCTGATCCGATCAGATCTATACTAGCGTCCCCAGCAGTTTAGGGTTCCCAAAAACGCAGTGTTAGCGGGATCAGCCCAGATACCTGCTAGCACCTGTGTTTTGCCCCTCCGCCCAGCCCAGCCCAGCCCACCCAAGTGCAGTATCGATCGATCACTGTCACTTACAAAACACTAAACGCATAACTGCAGCGTTCACAAAGTCAGGCCTGATCCCTGCGATCGCTAACAGTTTTTTTGGTAGCGTTTTGGTGAACTGGCAAGCACCAGTGGCCTAGTACACCCCGGTCATAGTCAAACCAGCACTGCAGTAACACTTGGTGACGTGGCGAGTCCGATAAGTGCAGTTCAAGCTGGTGAGGTGGCAAGCACAAGTAGTGTCCCGCTGCCACCAAGAAGAAGACAAACAGGCCCGTCGTGCCCATAGTGCCCTTCCTGCTGCATTCGCCAATCCTAATAATTGGGAACCCACCACTTCTGCAGCGCCCGTACTTCCCCCATTCACATCCCCAACCAAATGCAGTCGGCTGCATGAGAGGCATTTTCTTTATGTCCTCCCGAGTACCCCTACCCAGCGAACCCCCCCAAAAAAGATGTTGTGTCTGCAGCAAGCGCGGATATAGGCGTGACACCCGCTATTATTGTCCCTCCTGTCCTGACAATCCTGGTCTTTGCATTGGTGAATGTTTTGAACACTACCATACACTAGATGAGTATTAGCGTAGAGTACAGCATTGCACAGACTAGGACACACTTTCACAGGGTCTCCCAAGATGCCATCGCATTTTGAGAGACCCGAACCTGGAACCGGTTACCGTTATAAAAGTAACAGTTACAAAAACAGTGTAAAAAAAAACCACAAAAAAAATATAAAATAAAAAATAATAGTTGTGGTTTTATTGTTCTCTCTCTCTCTATTCTTTCTCTATTGTTCTGTTCTTTTTTACTGTATTCTATTCTGCAATGTTTTATTGTTATTATGTTTTATCATGTTTGCTTTTCAGGTCTGCAATTTTTTATACTTTACCGTTTACTGTGTTTTATTGTTAACCATTTTTTTGTCTTCAGGTACGCCATTCACGACTTTGAGTGGTTATACCAGAATGATGCCTGCAGGTTTAGGTATCATCTTGGTATCATTCTTTTCAGCCAGCGGTCGGCTTTCATGTAAAAGCAATCCTGTCGGCTAATTAGCCTCTAGACTGCTTTTACAAGCAGTGGGAGGGAATGCCCCCCCACCGTCTTCCGTGTTTTTCTTTGGTTCTCCTGTCTCAACAGGGAACCTGAGAATGCAGCCGGTGATTCAGCCAGCTGACCATAGAGCTGATCAGAGACCAGAGTGGCTCCAAACATCTCTATGGCCTAAGAAACCGGAAGCTACGAGCATTTCATGACTTAGATTTTGCCGGATGTAAACAGCGCCAATGGGAAATTGGGAAAGCATTTTATCACACCGATCTTGGTGTGGTCAGATGCTTTGAGGGCAGAGGAGAGATCAAGGGTCTAATAGACCCCAATTTTTTCAAAAAAGAGTACCTGTCACTACCTATTGCTATCATAGGGGATATTTACATTCCCCGAGATAACAATAAAAAATGATTTAAAAAAAAAAATGAAAGGAACAGTTTAAAAATAAGATAAAAAAGCAAAAAAATAATAAAGAAAAAAAAAAAAACACCCCTGTCCCCCCCTGCTCTCGCGCTAAGGCGATCGCAAGCGTCGGTCTGGCGTCAAATGTAAACAGCAATTGCACCATGCATGTGAGGTATCACCGCGAAGGTCAGATCAAGGGCAGTAAGTTTAGCAGTAGACCTCCTCTGTAAATCTAAAGTGGTAACCTGTAAAGGCTTTCAAAGGCTTTTAAAAATGTATTTATTTTGTTGCCACTGCACGTTTGTGCGCAATTTTAAAGCATGTCATGTTTGGTATCCATGTACTCGGCCTAAGATCATCTTTTTTATTTCATCAAACATTTGGGCAATATAGTGTGTTTAATGCATTAAAATTTAAAAAAGTGGGTTTTTCCCCAAAAAATGCGTTTAAAAAATCGCTGCGCAAATACTGTGTGAAAAAAAAAATGAAACACCCACCATTTTAATCTGTATGGCATTTGCTTTAAAAAAATATATAATGTTTGGGGGTTCAAAGTAATTTTCTTGCAAAAAAAAAAAAATTTTCATGTAAACAAAAAGTGTCAGAAAGGGCTTTGTCTTCAAGTGGTTAGAAGAGTGGGTGATGTGTGACATAAGCTTCTAAATGTTGTGCTTAAAATGCCAGGACAGTTCAAACCCCCCCCAAATGACCCACTTTTCACTCGCCACATTTTCACTCGCCACCTCTCGGTGATAACATTGGCCCACACTGTACCATGTTAAATAGGTACACTTCATACTATATGTAATAATACACATAATTTCAACACTTATTTGCAGAGGTTCCACATATATGCCATTCACATCACCCCTGACCATCCATGGGAGACCTTACTCCCAGGGACATCTGTCTCCTGAGAGTTTTTCCATCAAATATCTTGGGTTTTCCACCTCAGCTCCTGGGGCTAGTGAATTGTTCGGCCGGCCTGAAGCTCTCATCGCTCTATTTCAGACTCATAGCTATATTGAAAGTATGGGAGGATATTTTCCATACTTTTGTTTTTCCTCCCCCTCCCCTTCCCTCTTATATTGAGACCGATTATTAATGTGTACAACTTATTAATTATAGATATATATCAAGCATCTGCTCCTGATGAGTGGAGGTCATCCATGAAACACGTCGAGCTATGTTGATGCCACTATCATGTTTACAGTCAAGATCATTGCATCAGTTTTATTCTGTTTTATTTCAATATGTTGTAACAATAATGAATTTTTATATATGTATTGTGTGATACATGGGTTATGTGTCTGACGTTATTATCATTATGGATTATTATGCTATCTTATTATGATGTGATGTTTTGGTTGTACACATCATATATGGAATACATTTTTTATTCTATTATACTCTTTATGTGCATTGTATTGAAATTTAGTAATTGCAGTTATATAACAAACTGGTCAGACACAATTTGCATCATCCCCACCCCACAGCCGTATGCTTCATACAAAGTCCCAAACCTCTTTTTTCAATGAATTGTCAAACAGGGATGGAGGCATTGTACCTACGGGTCCTATGCCTCGTATAAAGTCCCAAATCTTCCCTTTCGCCCAAATGCATGTTATCTATGAAATGGATGTGTTGAAAGCAGAAAAAAATGGACAAGCATAAGGATTTGAGCGAATTATAATGGCTAGACAGCCTGGTCAGAGCTACGCTAAAACTACAGCTTCTGTGAGATGTTCCGGTCTGCCGTGGTCAGGACAGACAAAAGTGGTCCAAGGAAGGAAAATCGGAGAACTGGAAACAGGGTCATGGGTCATTAAGGCACATGGGGAGCGAAGGCTGGCCCATGTAGTCCAATCCAATGGAAGAGCTACCGTACAGTTGTGCTCAAAAGTTTGCATACCCTTGGAGAATTGGTAACAGTATGTACATTTTTTAAAGAAAACATGAGTGAGCAGGCAAATTCCATAACTTTTATTTCTTGTGGGATTCATATGCTATTACTGTAGGTCATAGCAAAATGGCACAATCATAAAACAAAAGATGGCAACAAGTAAACCAATAAAATGCCACCCGTTCAAAAGTCTGCATACCCTTAGTTCTTAATACTGTGTATTGCCCCCTTAACATCAATGACAGCACGCTGTCTTTAGTAATAGTTGTCTATGAGGCCCCAAATTCTTGCAGATATTATAGCTGCCCATTCATCTTGGCAAAATGCCTCCGGGTCATGCAAAGTTTTTTGTCGTCTTGCATGAACTGTATGTTTGAGATCTTCGCATTGTGGTTTAATAATATAAGGTCAGGAGACTGTGATGGCCACCCCAGAACCTTCACCTTTTTCTGCTGTAACCACTGGAAGGTCAACTTGGACTTGTGATTAGGGTCATTGTCATGCTGGAAAGTCCAAGAGTGTCCCATGCTTAGATTTCCTGCATAAGAATGCAAATTGCCTGCCAGTATTTTCTGATAACGTGCTGCATTCATCTTGCCATCAATTTTCACAAGATTCCCTGTGCCTTTAGGGCTCACCCCCCCCAAAAACATCAGTGAGCCACCACCATGCTTCACAGTGGGTGTCACGTACCTGGTAGGTTTTGAGCCTGAAGTGCAAAGAAAGACCTCCCTTACAGCTCCCACTCCCATTCCCCTGGAATGGAGACAGAGGACCGGGAGTGAAGAGTGGTATGGGTGCCTGGCAGGATCAACAGTCACTGGAAGTTCAGTAGTGGTGGCACCCTCTGGAACCTGAAGCTGAAGAGAAGACTGAGACTGGAATGCAGGGAGGACCAGGAACCCAGCAGGTAAGTAAGCCGGACGGAGGAACTGGGCTGGAACCAGGAACAAGCAGAAGGTAGTAGACTGGAACGCTGGACTGGAACCAGGAACAAGTAGCAGGTAGTAGACTGGAACGCTGGACTGGAACCAGGAACAAGCAGCGGGTAGTAGACTGGAACGCTGGACTGGAACCAGGAACAACAGCAGGTAGTAGTCTGTAACGCTGGACTGGAACCAGGAACAACAGCAGGTAGGAGCCTGGAACGCTGGACTGGGACCAGGAACAAACAGCAGGTAGGAGCCTGGAATGCTGGACTGGGACCAGGAACAAACAGCAGGTAGGAGCCTGGAACGCTGGACTGGAACCAGGAACAAACAGCAGGTAGGAGCCTGGAACGCTGGACTGGAACCAGGAACAAGCAGCAGGTAGAAGACTGGATACTGGTATACACAGCGGGAAGGTCAACAAGTCGGTGGTTGGTATTGGTCGGACAGCAGAGGTACCAGGGATAACACAGAGGGGTGGTCAGGCAAGCCAAGAGGGTCTGGTGCAGGCGGATAGCAGGATGGTCAAACAGGAAGCTGGGTTAATAACAGGATACACAAATCAGGTAAAGCACACGGAGCGCTGTAGAGCAGACAGCGGGGATTGAGTGTGACAGACTGGTTTAAATAGCCCACCTGACACCAGCGGGAGTGCGCGCGTGCCCGTGCGTGATAGCACCTGTGAACGCGCGCGCCTGCGCAGTGGGACCCGTGGTCGTGTTCCCGTGTGCCTGGATCGCCGGTTACTGGCAGGATCTTCATGACATTGCCCCCCCCCAAGGGACAGCCTCTGGCTGCCCCTTTGAAGAAATTTCTCTGGATGGGCTCTTTTAATGGATTGTAACAGATCTCCAGCATGAATATTATCTTCAGGTTCCCAAGAATTCTCTTCTGGGCCAAACCCCCTCCATTTTATCAAAAATTGATTCTGGTTACCTCTTTTCCTATGGTCCATGATAGCCTCCACCTCAAATTCCTCCTCCCCATCTACCAAGATTGGATCAGGCGGATCCGTACTTCGGCCTGGAAATGGGTTGGAAATAGAGGGTCTGAGCAGGGACACATGAAAAACTGGATGCACTTTTAGTGAATCCGGGAGTTCAAGTTCGTATGCAATTCGTATGCAACTTCATTAATTCTTCACTTGACAGAAAAAGGCCCAAGAAACTTGGGACCCAATTTCTTTGAAGGGCAAGCCAACCTGAAGTTTACTGTAGACAACCATACCTGATCCCCAGGTGTAAGTAACAGCTCACCTCGCCTTTTCTTATCGAAGGTTGCCTTATTATATTCCTGGGTCCTGGTCATGGTCTCCTGTAAAACTTGGTTGTTGGAAGTAAAGAAGTCCAATTTCTCCTGGACTGCGGGTACTGTACATTCTGGAAGAGAGTTAGGTAAAAATGAAGGGTGGAAACCATAATTCCCAAAAAACGGAGTTTGATAGCAGAATGAATAGAATTGTTATAGGCGAATTCGGCCAATGGGAGAACAGAAATCCAATCATCTTGAGCAAAAGAAGAAAAATAGCGCAGATATTGTTCAAGGGTCTGGTTTGTTCTTTCTGTTTGCCCATTAGTCTGGGGATGATAAGCCGATGAAAATGAGAGCTCAATGTTCAAAGTTTTACACAGAGACCTCCAGAATCAGGAGGTAAACTGTACCCCCCGATCTGAAACGATATTAACTGGTACCCCATGGAGCCTGATGACTTCCTTAATGAATGCCTGTGCCATTTCTGTAGCTGAGGGAGTGCCCTTCATTGGGACAAAGTGGGCCATCTTCGACAACCGGTCCACTATGACAAAGATTGAGGTGAAGCCCCCAGCCGGGGGTAATTCTACAATAAAGTCTATGGAGAGCATTTTCCAAGGTCTATCTGGGACAGGCAAGGGTTTTAGTAGTCCCCATGCCTTTGTTTTGTGCCCCTTGTTCCTGATACAGGTGGTACAGGACTCCACAAATTTTTTACAATCTTCGCGTAGCTGAGGCCACCAGAAGGTACGCTGTACCAGATCAGTGGTCTTAGCCATGCCAAAATGCCCAGCCAATGCATGATCATGACAGAGTTCTAGTACTGCAACTGGTAACGTTTCAGGTATAAAGATCCTATTCTCATGCCACAGTAACCCATCCTTAACTTGAAGTTCTGCCTTAATGGAAGATCCCAATCCTGCGGAAGCCTGCTTAATCTGGGAAAGCAGGTTTCCCTGAAGTAGAAGAAAATTCCCCAGGGACAGAATGGTGTCTGGAGGGGAAATCTCTTGGGACTTGTGAAACATCCTAGATAGGGCGTCAGGTTTGGTATTTTTGGAGCCAGGGCGGTAGGTGACATGACAGGAGAACCTGGAGAAAAAGTGAGCCCACCTGGCCTGGCGTGGCTTCAACCTTTTTGCAGTTCTCAAATACTCAAGGTTCTACTGATCTGTAAAAATTAAGACTGGATGAGCGGCACCCTCCAGCAGATAGCGCCACTCCTCCAATGCTGACTTGATTGCCAACAACTCTCTGTCACCTACATCATAATTTCTCTCTGTCGTGGACAATTTACGAGAGAAGAAGGCCACAGGATGCAGCAGGGCCTTAGTTCCCTGTCTTTGAGACAGCACTGCCCCTACAGCAATTTCAGATGCACCTCTAGTATGAACGGCAGAGAGGAATCTGGATGCTATAGTACAGAGGCGGAAGTAAAAAGGCCCTTGAGGGTCTCAAAAGCCTTTTGGGCTTCAGCAGACCAATGGAAGCGTGTACCTTGTTTAGTTACTTGTGTGATAGGTGTAATGATGGCTGAGAACCCTTTAATAAATTTACGGTAAAAATTAGCGAATCCAACGAATCGCTGGATTCCTTTTTTGTCTGTCGGGACTGGCCAATCAAAGACTGGGGTGACCTTTTGAGGGTCCATCTTAATGCCCTTACTGGAAATGACTAATCCCAAAAATGGAATACTTTCCTGTTCAAATTCACATTTTTCAGCCTTTGCATAGACCGTGTTGTCGAAGCCGGCCCAACACACTTCTGACGTGCCTGCGATGGGATTCAAGGGAACAAGAAAAAATTAGTATGTCGTCTAAATAGACGATAACAAACAGGTCTAGAAAGTCACGTAACACATCATTGATAAAGTACTGAAATGTAGCAGGGGCATTGCACAGACCGAAAGGCATCACTAGGTACTCAAAATGTCCATAGCGGGTACGAAACGCGGTCTTCCATTCGTCTCCGTCCCTAATACGAACGAAATTGTAGGCCCCGCGGAGGTCAAGTTTGGTGAATATGGTGGCCGTCCCCAGTCTTTGGAACAACTCTGGCACCAGGGGGAGAGGGTACCGATTCTTCACAGTGATCTTATTTAGTTTGGGGTAATCCACACAAGGTCTGAGGGTTTTATCTTTTTTCTGCACAAAGAAGATGCCTGCACCTGCGGGAGACGTGGATGGACGAATGAAGCCTTTTTTAAGGTTTTCATCAATATATTCTTTTAAAGCCCCTTGTTCCACTTCAGTTAAAGGGAAGATTCTTCCAAAAGGAATCTCAGCACCGGGAAGTAATTTGATGGGGCAGTCATAGGCCCGGTGAGGGAGTAAAACCTCTGCCCTCTGCTTGCTAAATACATCCAAGAAGTCATGATAGGCAGAAGGGATGGACGGATGTAGACTAGGGTCTGTATCTAGGCAGAGCAGGGTAGGGTTCTCCTGAGCATTCTGAGTTCTGCAGAACTGCTGGCAATAAGAAGACAGGAAGGTAACCTCACCTGTGATCCAATTAATGTCTGGATTGTGAGCCTGTAACCATGGCATGCCGAGGATTATGGGAAACAGGGGTGAAGCGATAATATCCAGGCGTAGCTGTTCTTGATGGGAATTGGAAATGGAGACGGGTATTGGAATAGTCTCCTGGGTAACAGGTCCAGATTTAATAGCGGTTCCATCAGCTAGATGGATGGAAAGTCCATGGGCCTTAGGCAACAAAGGTATCTGGTGTTGGGTAGCAAAAAGAGAATCCATGAAACAGCTGCAAGCTCCGGAATCAATAATGGTGGTTATTTGCAGAGTCCTTCCTGGAAGCTGTAGCAGGAGAGGGAGAGCAAGGTGAGTGGTATTCTTAGCTAGAGGTGTAGTAGACAGAGATAAGCACTTACGGAGTTTAGGGGACAGTTCCTGACATAGTGCCCAGGTTCCCCGCAATACAGGCACAAGTTATTTGCTCGACGACGTTGTCGTTCCTCCTGGGTGAGAGAAGGCCGCAGGACTCCTAATTGCATTGGCTCAGGTAGGTGAAATGTGGAGGTAGGTGATGTTTGTGACGAATGATGAGGGACCTTAGGGGTAACCCAAGTTGGACGAGAAGATCCCAAAGCTCTCTCAGACCTACGCTCTCGTAGGCGTCGATCGATCTGGATGGCTAGATCGATCAAGGCATTTCAAGTCTGTGGTGTACCCACCCTGGCCAATTCATCCTTCAGAGAGTCAGAAAGTCCCATCTGAAACTGATAGCGGAGAGCCGCATCATTCCAATTAGTGTCCGCACTCCACTTCCTGAATTATGCCACATAGTCCTCTGCTGCCCTGCGACCCTGTTGAAGGGTATGCAGAGCCGCCTCCGCAGTCATGGACAGCTGGGGGTCATCATACAACTGACCCAATGCGTCAAAGAAGGTGGAGAGATTGGTCAGGGATATGTCCATTTGCTCCAAGAGGCGATGGGCCCAGGTTTGGGGGTCACCAGAAAGCAGAGAAATTACGTAGCCCACCTTGGTAGCCTCCAGGGAAAAGGTACGTGGCTGAAGAGCAAAGAATAATTCACAGGAGTTGCGGAAGGCCCTGAACTTATGGCGATTCCCGGAGAAACGTTCAGGCGTGGGAACCTTGGGTTCTGGAGGGAGCATCACCACGGTTGAGGAAGGCCCGACTGAAGGAGCAGGAGCAGAAGGAGCCCCCTGGACCCCATACTGGATACTGGTATACACAGCGGCAAGGTAAACAAGCCGGTGGTCGGTATTGGTCGGACAGCAGAGGTACCAGGGATAACACAGAGGGGTGGTCAGGCAAGCCAAGAGGGTCTGGTGCAGGCGGATAGCAGGATGGTCAAACAGGAAGCCGAGTCAATAACAGGATACACAGATCAGATCAGGTAAAGCACACAGAACGCTATAGAGCAGACAGCGGGGATTGAGTGTGACAGACTGGTTTAAATAGCCCGCCTGACACCAGCGGGAGTGCACGCGCGCGTGCCCGTGCGTGACAGCACCCGTGAAAGCGCGCGCCTGCGCAGTGGGACCCGTGGCCGCGTTCCCGTGTGCCTGGATCGCCGTTTACTGGCAGGATCTTCATGACAGTGGGGATGGTATTCTTGTCACTATAGGCCTTGTTGACCCCTTTCCAAACATAGTGCTTGTGGTTGTACCCTTAAAGTTCTATTTGGGCTTGAGAAGAGAATTAGGTAGGTGAGCTTGTTCAAGAAAAGTGGCACAATCCCCAAATAAGGTAAACAAGTTCAAGGACAAAGTACCCCCTTATTTTCCAGATGGAGAGATTAGGGGAAGTGATTACTTTTTAGCATGCCTAACTAATATAACCGCAAAGAACAATATATATACTGCATGTCAGGAACCATGAATCAGATGGAGACAAAAAATGCAGTAAAAATCACACCTTTTTAATAAAATGTTAAAAATGGTACAATTAGTAAACATAGTCAAAACAGAGTCAGGGTAAGGTAGCCAAAGTGGGTAGTCAGAACAAGCCAGTGAATCAGGAAGCCAGAGATCAGCGTAGTTGGAGGCAGCAGACAGGATCAGGAACCAGAAGGGATGTCAGCCAGGCAAGTCTTCAACAGGAACACAGCAGAGAGTCTCCAGATATATTGACCAAGGCAAAGGGACAGAAGGAATGAACCAGGCAGTTTAAATAGCCAGAATGGGCTGGCTGTGGGCTGGGCTGATGAGCAGGAAATGATGACCAGGAGAGCCACTGTGGAACGAGGAGTGCTGGCAATTAGACATGTGCGATTCGTTTCGTATGAATCGAAAATTTGTACGAATTTCCTAAAATTCGTACATTCGTAAGGATCCGAAATATGAATTTTTATGCATACGAATTTTGTACGAAATACGAAATTTCGTTTACGAACTTCGGATAAATTTATCATAACAAACTTTCGTTATTGTTACGAAAAGTTAACAAAACTAAAAGTTAAAAACCCAGGAAGTCAGCACAGCACAGGGATGGTAGGAGCCCCTCATAATGATAAAATTATCATAACGAACTTTCGTTATTGTTACGAAAAGTTTACGAACCTACCGAACATTTTTATTTCGTACGAATCTGAATTGAATTTCGGACACGAATTCCAAATTAATTTTAATACGAAACAGAACGAAACAAAACAAATTTATTGACGGCGCACATGTCTACTGGCAATTAAACGACAGCTGAGCAACCTGAGCGCAGAGAAGGAAGGGCTGAGAGCCCAGCCCTGACAAGATAAAAATATAATATTTATTTAATAAAATCTTTTGTTAGTCTAAAATCACATAGTACACACTACCAGGCATGTCATACAAACAACAGAGCATCAGAAAGTGACGAAGAGTGATAGGATTGATGCGTTTCGCCCAAAGCGTCCTCTTCAGGATCCATTTTGTTTTCCAAACTTTCTAGCTAGTAGATAATACAGGCAATACATTATTCCAACATAGTATTACTATAAAGTATACATTTCATATGTTACAATGACAAAAAATGAAAAAAAGATTAAAACATTGTATAAACATAAAGACACCCAAAGGGAGAGTAGAGAAAAAAAAATTAAAACAAGGAAATCACTCCCAAGAGAGCATGCAGGATCCGCAATTTGGTGGGACAATGGAAAAGGAAAATAGAGTACAAACCCTGATGGGATACTCACCCAAGGTGAGAAGCAGGAGGAAAAGATGAAAAGATAAGTACCAAGCAAGTGATAATATCTGTTCAAATAAAAATGAAAAAAAAAATGTGTATATATAGTATATATAGATATAGCTACAGGACTATATATCTATTTTTTTGGGTTGCCTGTGTTTGACCTTTGGATCGTGGCTATTATCTGATCCCCTCTCTTTACCCCTGCCATCAGGTCTAAATTTGGTTACCTTCCTCTGCAAGGAGGATTCAATCTTTTTGGTAAGTTAGTTTAATGGTGCTTATGTGTACTAGTTGGGAGTTGGTTCCTTGTTTTATTTTATTTTTTTTCTCTTCCCTCCCTCTGGGTGTCCCTATATTGGTACAATGTTTTGATCTTTTTTCATTTTTTTGTAATTGGAACATATGAAATGTATAGTTTAATGTAATACTGTGTTAGAATAATATATTGCCTGTATTATCTACCAGTTAGAGAGTTTGGAAAGCTGAGTGGATCCTGAGGAAACCCGCTTTTGGGTGAAACTCGTTGATCCTACCCCTCTTTATCACTTTCTGATGCTCTGTTGTCTGTTTGACAAGCCTGTTAGACTGTACTATGTGCTCTTAGACTGTAACAAAAGATTTTAATCGTGTTCAATAAAAATTATATTTTTATTTTGTTCTTTGTGACTATATTAGTTGGGCAAGCTAAAAATCCCCCACTTCCCCTAATCTCTCCATCTGGGAGATATGGAGGTACTTTGTCTATTTGGGCTTGTCACTCCAGATTACAGTGTGCCAGAAACTGTGAGGTTTGTCAAGGTGTTGTCCGGAATATTGTAACCGGGCTTTTTGTGGCATTGGTGCAGTAAATGCTACTTTTGGGCAACGCGATCATGCAGCTTATTTTTGTTCAAGTATCGTCGTATTGTGCTCCTTGAAACATCCACACCATATTTTTCCAGAGCATCTTGTATTTCTACTTTGGTTACCTGTGGGGTTTTTCTTGTATCCCGAACAA
This sequence comes from Aquarana catesbeiana, assembly GCF_042186555.1. NCBI lineage: Eukaryota > Metazoa > Chordata > Amphibia > Anura > Ranidae > Aquarana > Aquarana catesbeiana. The sequence continues at coordinate 35,445,642 of NC_133329.1, read as the reverse complement.
TTCTTTTGGCAGTTGTGGCTGCAATGTTTCTTGGTCTACCTAACCTTGGCTTCAAGAGATCCCTGAATTTTCCTCTTCTTAAATAGGAAGTAAACCCTGATGGGTTTTACTTCCTTTTCCTTTTACTTCCAAAGTAAAAGCATAATCTGCTAGTATGCATCGCATACTAGCACATTTTGTGACACCTATCTGCAAACAAAGCCCGTGCTGTCCCCGCTGGGGGCCGCATTAATGTTCGCCCATCTTCCTTTCAGGGCTGCGGACTCCGGCAATGTGACTGGCCGGAGTCGCGTGACGTGACGTCACTTAGGCGTACAGGAGCTTCCAGTTACGGCACTTGCTAGTGAAGAAACGGCACGGAGGGTCGTTTTCTTCACAGTGCATGCACCGATGACATCATCAGTGCAGTTCAAAGTAAATATCTCCTAAATGGCGCACGTTTAGGAGATAGTTACAGTACCTATAATTAAGCCTTATTCTAGGTCTACCTATAGGTACAACTTGAAAATGGAGGTTTACAACCCCTTTAATAAGTGATTGAATAGTACTGACTGGCATATTTAAGGTTTTGGCTATCTTTTTATATACTTTTCCATTTTTATAAAGTTACATTACCTTGTTACGCAGGTATTTTGAAAGTTCTTTTCTGCTCCTCATGGCTTAGTATCTAGCCTGGTCAGTGTATCCACATGAGAGCCAACACATTCATTGACTATTTATACACAAACACTATTTAAAAAGCCACAGATGTGGAAAATTAACCTTTAATTGCCATTTTAACCCGTGTGTGTCACTTTGTGTGTCTGTACCAAGGCCAAACATTCCAAGGGATGGAAACTTTTCATCAGGGCCCTTTGGGTGATTTCTGTTATCATTATGATTTAAAAAGGAGCCAAACAACTGTGATAATAAATGGCTTCATATGATCACTATCCATAGATAAAATTTGGCATGATCAGTTATACAGTGCCTTGAAAAAGTATTCACACACCTTGAAATTTTCCAAATTTTGCCATGTTGCAACCAAAAATGTAAATGTATTTCATTGGGATTTTGTGTGATAGACCAAAACAAAGTGGCTCATAATTGTAAAGTGTAAGGAAAATGATAAATGGTTTTCAAAATGTTTTACAAATAAATATGTGAAAAGTGTGGCATGCATTTGTATTCAGCCCCCTTTACTCTGATACCCCTAACTAAAATCTAGTGGAACCAATTGCCTTCAGACATCGCCTAATTTGTAAATAGAGTCCACCTGTGTGTAATGTAATCTCATTATAAATACAGCTCTTCCGTGAAGCCCTCAGAGGTTTGTTAGAGAAACTTAGTGAACAAACAGCATCATGAAGGCCAAGGAACACACCAGACAGGTCAGGGATAAAGTTGTGGAGAAGTTTAAAGCAGAGTTAGGTTATAAAAAATATCCCAAACTTTGAACATCTCACGGAGCACTGTTCAATCCATCATCCAAAAATGGAAAGAGTATGGCACAACTGCAAACCTACTAAGACATGGCCGTCCACCTAAACTGACAGGCCGGGCAAGGAGAGCATTCATCAGAGAAGCAGCCAAGAGGCCCATGGTAACTCTGGAGGAGCTGCAGAGATCCACAGTTCAGGTGGGAGAATCTGTTCACAGGACAACTATTAGTCGTGTTCTCCACAAATCTGGCCTTTATAGAAAAAGCCATCATTGAAAAAAAACATAAGAAGTCCTGTTTACAGTTTATGAGAAGCCATGTGGGGGACACAGCAAACATGTGGAAGAAGGTGCTCTGGTCAGATGAGACCAAAATGTAACTTTTTGGCCTAAAAGCAAAGTGTGGTGGAAAACAAACACTGCACATCACCCTGAACACACCATCCCCACCATGAAACATGGTGGTGGCAGCATCATGTTGTGGGGATTATTTTCTTCAGCAGGGACAGGGAAGCTGGTCAGAGTTGACGGGAAGATGGATGGAGCCAAAATACAGGGCAATCTTAGAAAATCTTTTAGAGTCTGCAAAAGACTTGAGACTGGGGTGGAGGTTCACCTTCCAGCAGGACAACGACCCTAAACATACAGCCAGAGCTACAATGGAATGGTTTACATCAAAGCATATTCATGTGTTAGAATGGCCCAGTCAAAGTCCAGACCTAAATCCAATTGAGAATCTGTGGCACTTAGACTTGAAAATTGCTGTTCACAGACGCTCTCCATCCAATCTGACAGAACTTGAGCTATTTTGCAAAGAAGAAAAAAAATTTCACTCTCTAGATGTGCAAAGCTCATAGAGACATCCCCAAAAAGACTTGCAGCTCTAATTGCAGAGAAAGGCGGTTCTACAAAGTATTGACTCAGGGGGGCGCCATACAAATGCACATATTAATAAAAAAAAAAAAATGAAAACCATTTATCATTTTCCTTCCACTTCACAATTATATGCCACTTTGTGTTGGCCTATCACATAAAATCCCAATAAAATACATTTAAGTTTTTGTAACATGACAAAATGTGGAAAATTTCAAGGGGTATGAATACTTTTTTAAGGCACTGTATTTTCAATAGCAATGCCAAAATGTGGGGATTTTTGCCAGGGGATGCAAACTTATATGCATGACCATTGCTAAGATTGCTAAAAAGGTGAATACTGGTTCTTATAGAAAGGTGTCAGAACACACTGTGTATTTCAGTTTATTGTGTAGGTACTGTAGCTGGGTAGCTGCATACTCATGCTGACCCGTGTCCACAGCCTACAATGGGCATGTGTGCATCAGAACTGGACCACAGGAGCAATGGAAGAAGGTGGTCTGGTCTGATGAATTCAAGAATGGTTTGAGGAACACAGCGAGTGTAAGTTGTTCGAGGTGGCCTCCTAATTCTTCAGATCTCAATCCAATTGAGCATCTGTGGGATGTGCTGAAAAAAGAAGTCCAATCCATGGAGTCCCTATCTCGCAACTTACAGAACTGGACCCTCTTGCTGCCAGAGCCCCACACATGTTTAAAAAATAATTTTAACCCTGAAGAATCCCTAAAACACCCAAACACGATATATTTTCTGAAAGTAGACACCATAGAGAATAACATATTGGTAGCTCCAATTTTTTTATGTTACATAATATTAGTGGAAAATTTCAGTACACTAAAGTTAATTTTAGGGCACAGAATTGCAACAAACTACCCAATGTTTTAAAAAAATATAAAAAATGAGGTTGCCCCCAACTAAATAGATACTCAACATATCAAGCCTTACAACTGAGCGTTCCCATGAAATAGTGACAAACCTACATTTTCTTTAGGCGACACTTTAAAAGCCTCTACAGGTTATCAGTTTAGAGTTACGCAGAAGCTCCAATGCTAAAATTATTGTTCTCACTCCAGCATGTGCGGCAATATGTAACATGTATATCACAACTGTTGACGTTCATATCTGTGTGTATGTATGGGTGGGTGGCCTCAAAATTTTTTTGTGTTTGGGTGTTATTTTTTTTTTTCCTTTTTTTATCACATAGGGGACAAAATTCCCCTATGTGATGATGTTTTTGTGACAGGTTCTCTTTAATAAGACACCAGGGGTCTTTAACACCCGTGATGTCTCATCTACCCTCCAGTGAATCTAATGCAGTGTAGATCACACTGCATTTGATTCTTCTGCCTTACAGGCCTGGGAACCTGACAAGGGGACCTGGAAGTGCCATTTTACATGTCGCATCCTGGTCAGTAAGAAGAAGGGGGGAGAGAGTGATTGCATGCCTGCTTGGCTACATCCCCTCTACCTGGTGACACCTGTTAGGTGCACGTGGGGGGGGCAGCCTTTACTGGGGAGAGGGGGTTGGAAGCGATCAGGTGGCTTCCCAGCTGCCAGCTGGGAACTCTTTTGAGCGCGATCAGTTCAGATGAATGGCGCTGAGCTGCACGTGCTCTGCAACGGTATGGTATTGCCTTCTTACCAACTGTCAAATGCTCTGTGAAGAGTGATCCAAATGCCAATTGCACGTTAAAGAGAAAAGCATGTGTGATCAAGCTCTTATTTATGTTTTTTTTTTCCAAATATATTTATTCATTTAATTCTTATTTTACATTTTTAACAGCCTGTTGTTTCACTGTTGAGGCAGAGAAAGGGACTGGGCACAAAATTATCCAACCTTTTCTCTGCACCCTCAGCTGTGCAGCAGATGAATGAACAGGAGGCGCTCTAAACAGAGACCTCTGTTCATTCAAAAACTGAAACATAGTGAACAACAATTTACTATGCTTCAGTGAAGAATGAACACAGGAGTGATCAGCACAGATTGCTCACTGTGTTCTTTTAGGAAAGAAAGGGGCTGTAAGCCTGACATTTTTACGAGCACCCCCCACCCCTCTCCATCCTGAAGCCAATGCACCTGTGCACCAGTGGCAGCTGCAGCTGTCAGGAGGGAAAGGAGAGAAAGGCAGCTCACAATGCTGCAGGGAAGGAGTACTGGGGGATCTGTACTGTTGGGGGCCCACCAGGATGGGGGGGTGGGGATGGGAGCGGAGGGCGGTGAGGAAGGATTTGTCTTTAGAGTTAGATCCCCCTGTGGCTTCCCAGCAGTAGTTGAAGCCAGGGGGAGGGGGAGGAGGGATGTTGGCTAGCTGTGCTGCAGGAAAATGATGCAGGGGGATCTTTACTGTGTGGGACAGAAGCACAGGAGGTATCAGAGTGGAGGGGATCCATTTTCAGAGCCCTATACCCTTGTGGCTCCCCTTCATGTGTGCAACCACCAATAAAACAGTACAGCTCGCTCACCTTCTTGTCAAGTGCCCCGTTAAGGAGGACCGATGGTACCCCTTTATCGGCAGCCCTGCCGCCAACATTGTGTTTAGTAAAAGGGTTAAATGATCTGGCATGGTACCAGATACTACAGCATGCTTTAAGAGGTCTAGGGGAGTTCATGCCTTGATGAGTTATGGTGGGTGGTCATAACGTTATGGCTGGTCGGTGTGGTTGTATTGTCATAGTAGGAGGCAAAGTAGGCAGTGATATGGAGATATTATGACATCTAAAAGGTATTCTGTGGAGGTCATGCTTACAAATGGAATACTAACCATAGGTAGAGATGGAATACTAACCATAGGTAGAGATGGAATACTAACCAGAGGTAGAGATGGAATACTAACCAGAGGTAGAGATGGAATACTAACCAGTAGGGATGAGCCGAACACCCACCCTGTTCGGTTGGCAGCAGTACATGCGAACAGGCAAAAAATTTGTTCGAACACGCGAACACCGTTAAAGTCTATGGGACACGAACATGAATAATCAAAAGTGCTAATTTTAAAGGCTTATATGTAAGTTATTGTCATAAAAAGTATTTGGGGACTTGGGTCCTGCCCCAGGGGACATGGATCAATGCAAAAAAAAAATTTAAAAATGGCCATTTTTTCCTGAAGGGCCTGGTATGGAATTTGGGGGGACCCCCACGCAATTTTTTTTTTTATTTTGGTTCGGGGTTCCCCTTAATATTCATACTAGATCCAAAAGGGCCTGGTAATGGACTGTGGGGGAATCCCATGCCGTTTTTTTCAATGACTTTTATGTGTATTTCCGGGGCCGACAATTCATTATTAGCCGCAAGTATTTTTAAAAGACTTTTTTTTCCTTTAGAAATGTCATTTTGCTCTTGGACTGTTATAAACATGGGAAACATGTGCCCCTTTACAGGCATACTATAGACACCCCCCAGGTACGAAATATAAGGGATTATTTCACTTTTATTGTTTCACTTTAAGCATTATTAAAATCACTGCTCCTGAAAAAACGGCCGTTTTTAAAACTTTTTTTTGCATTGATACATGTCCCCTAGGGCAGGACCCGGGTCTCCAAAAACTTTTTATGACAATAACTTGCATATTAACCTTTAAAATTAGCACTTTTTATTTCACCCATAGGCTTTTAAAGGGTGTTCCACGGCTTTCGAATTTTCCGCAAACTCCCCAAATTGTTCACTATTCCTTGAACGGGCGAACAGCCAATGTTCGAGTCAAACTCATGTTCGATCCGAACATAAAGCTCATCCCTACTAACCATAGGTAGAAAACATTAACATACAGACAAGCAGGCAAAATGGTAAAGGATGTGGTAGTAATGATGAGGATGATGATGATATGAAATATAATTCTTCTGTGTTATCTGTTTCTTCACAGCTTTCACTTAAACAGGAAGGCGAGATGGCCTCTTGCAGTCGCAAAGCACATAAACGCAATATAAATGGTGGTGAGTATACCAGTAACTCTGATCACACTCATTCTGGTCAGGACAATACCAATAAAGACATTTTGGATTCTTTTAATCAGTCAGAGTTGGAAGTGGGTCTAATTCTTTTCCACAATTTGTACTACATTCCAGTTGAGCACCTTAATTTAAGGATTCCTACCCATAATTTAGGAAACATTGTGAGCCAATTTTCATCTGCTTGGGAATCAATCAATACCCAACTCTATGAATGACACTCCCGACACTGAAGTAACATACATTCTAACAAAGCAAGTTCTTTAGTTTTGTTTGTCAAACTTCTTGCATTTGACAACACAACCTGAAACTGAAACTGAAAAGTCAGTCCAGTTATTTCAAACTTGTCCTTCCTACACCAACAAAATAGTCTTGGTAAAGTCTACAATTTTATCATACCTATGGGAAAACTGATCTACGCTGTCAACCTTGAAAACAAGTCAATAAATGTTTCCCTCTTTCAGAATTGATTGTATCATCTTCCACCAACTCTGAATTCAAAATGAATAAGCCAGTCTGCCTCATTGAGAACAGGATAAATAATGGAAGAGCACAGCTTGTGGTGAACCCCGAGTCCATCAACATCCTTTCCAAGATCCACCAACCAGTGGTGGTGGTGTCCATTGTTGGCAGGTATCGGACAGGAAAGTCTTACCTGATGAACAGGTTGGCTGGAGCTCAGAAAGGTGAGTGGTCATCTTTTAAGTGGTTTCTAAAATTCCAATGACATTAGATTTGGAAACAAATTTGAATGTCTCCAGCCCAATTAAAATATCAGTGTTATTTTACATCGTTTGGATTCACAAAAGATTTTATCTTCCTTTCCTTGACTGACAGTGCCACCAGGTTCTACTGTTGTAAGTGGCTTATCTGCTTTTTGGCCCCACAGTTTAATCAGGCAGCCCTGTTAGAAGCCTCCCAAACAATGCTGCACAATATTACATAGATTGCTCCTCGGTACTATACACAGTTTGGAGCATGATTCATATTTTCATTAGTTGTTTTGGTATTGCTGGCTCAGAAACTCAGAATTTTCGAAGGTACCAGAACTTTTCCAAAATTTGGTCAAAACACAACTGATTCACGTTTCAGAGGTTCATTCATCTCCAGTTATTAGAAAGAGTTGAAGCTACAATGCCGTGTTTATAGTTTTCCATGTTTCCTCTTCACAGGCTTCAGTCTGGGTTCTACTATTCAGGCTCAGACCCAAGGAATCTGGATGTGGTGTGTCCCTCACCCTAATTATGAGGATCGTGTTTTGGTTCTCTTGGACACAGAAGGTCTGGGGGATGTAGAGAAGGTGAGAACTTTAAGATATGACTTATAAGGATTATTAAACTGATTAACAATTATTATGGCTAACTATTGCCCGAATCTCCTTTTTAGGATCTTTTGCATTTTTCATATTGACCATGGATCTTTCAACTTTCAGGGTTTATAAAGATATTATTTTGTATAGCTATATATTGCTTTTCTTTCTCTTTTGCCTGTCTATTCATCCTTCACTAAAACTATTTACATGACCTTTTTACAGTATGTACAGTCAGTGTGTTTATGAGCTATTTGCCCATTTTTATTTAAAAGAAAATTGAATAAAATTGAATGAACAGGAAAAAAGTTGCCCACATCGGGGTTTTCCACATTACACAATGCTTTTAGCCTCCTGGTTGGTTTGATGCTTTAACCGCTTCAGCCCCTGAAGATTTGGCTGCTCAATGACCGGGCCATTTTTTGCAATACGGCACTGAGTCGCTTTAACTGACAATTGCGCGGTCGTGCGATGTTGTATCCAAACAAAATTGACATCCTTTTTTTTACACAAATAGAGCTTTCTTTTGGTGGTATTTGGGACTAACTAGGAGAGATGACAATTCGTGGTTTCTACTTTGTAGAAACAAACGCTCTGTCATTTCTCCTCTGACAGTATGGGGATTTGTGTGTTTACACACACAAACCAGCATGCTGCCGCTCATGCACGTGGCAATCGCGCCTGTTGGCCATGCCCGCCGGCCACGCACATCGGTTCTCCACTGTGCAGGGGGCACGCGGGCCTCTGGTGTCTTTCCTGGGCAAAGCTGCATATGTACGGGATTTCACCCAGGAGAGCCAATCTGCCACAGTATATCTTCGTGAGGCGGTCGGGAACGGGATACAGATTCATACTTGGCCTGGTTGGTTCAGACAGTCAGCACTTGTCCATTTACACACTCACACTGCTAGTGCAGCTGTTTTCTTTTGATTCAGACCAAAGTAGAACTTTTTCCAAACTTAACCTGCTTGGTGAACACACAAACTAAATGGGGTGTTCACCTAGCAGGCTGAACCTCCGCCTGCAGCGGGAAGTGATGCACTTAGCAGTGGTATTAAAACCGCTGCTAAATGTGACTGCTTCCTGCCTAGACTGGTTGTTAGTAGTGATGAGTCAAACACACTTAGGTTCAGGGCTCCATGAACATTACTGATGTTTGGGTGACAAATCTGAACCCTCATTGATGTCAATGGGAGCCAGATGTTAAAAAAAAAAATAGTTCTGCCTGTTGCAAGGGACTGTCAAACAAAAGGCATGGGGGCTGGGCACTGCCCTGGGGGATATATATATATATATATATATATATATTATTATTATTATTATTATTATACAATATTTATATAGCGCCAACAGTTTACGTAGCGCTTTACAACTTGAGGGTAGACAGTACAAATACAATACAATTTGATACAGTAGGAATCAGAGGGCCCTGCTCACTTAGAGCTTACAATCTAAGAGGGAAGGTTAAGAGATACAAGAGGTAATAGCTGTGGGTGATGTGCTGATTGAGAAGATAAATGTACAGTTGTTAGGTGGGGGCCAGATAGGCTTCTCTGAAGAGATGAGTTTTCAGGGATCGTCTGAAAGTGGATAAGGTAGGAGAAAATCGGACGGATTGGGGAAGAGCATTCCAGAGGATGGGGGAGGCTCTGGAGAAGTCCTGAAGGCGAGCATGGGATGAGGTGACAAGGGAGTTTGAGAGCAGGAGGTCTTGGGAGGAGCGAAGAGAACGATTAGGTTGGTATTTTGTGACTAGGTTAGAGATGTAGCTAGGGGCCAGGTTGTGGATGGCTTTGTAAGTTATAGTTAGTATCTTGAATTTAATTCGGTGACTGAGTGGCAGCCAATGGAGGGATTGGCAGAGGGGTGTAGCAGACGCTGAGCGGTTTGTGTGGTGGATGAGCCTGGCCGCAGCGTTCATGATGGACTGAAGTGGGGATAGCCTATTTAGAGGTAAACCAATGAGGAGGGAGTTGCAGTAGTCAAGGCGGGAGATGACCAGGGAGTGGATTAGAAGCTTTGTGGTGTCATTGGTTAGGAAGGGGCGTATCTTGGAGATGTTGCGAAGACAGAGGCGGCAAGCTTTGGATAGTGATAGAATGTGGGGTCGAAAGGTTAGTTCAGAGTCCAGGATTACACCTAGGACCTTGGCGTGGGGAGATGGGTTGATAGTTGAGCCGTTGATCTTGACAGGGAGATCAGGGGAAGTGGCACCTGAGGGAGGAAATATCATGAGCTCGGTTTTGGATAGGTTGAGTTTGAGAAAGTGATGTGACATCCAGGCTGATATGTCTGCTAATAAGTTGGTAATGCGTGAGGAGACAGATGGAGAGAGCTGGGGGGTGGAGAGATAGATTTGGGTGTCATCAGCGTAGAGATGACGTATATATATATTTTATTTTAAAAATCCTTTTCGGTAGTGATTTTACTAATGCTTAAAGGGAAGCATGATTAAGCTACAGATGTAGCGAAACATGTCGGGGGCGTGGCCGAGCGGAGAATAATTACTATACACTAGGTGACAGGAGCAAGCGATCTGTGCGGTTAGCCTAACAGGGGAGACGGAGGATCCGGTGGACAAACGAGCGAGGAGGGGGTGAGAGAATCATCTGACACGCCAGTTGTTACAGGGTCCGCCGTGACCGCATACCCCCCAGGGAGGCTTGTCCAGATCGCTGTGTTGATATTTCAGTGTGCTGATTGCCGTGGAGTTGTGCTGTGCTTTTATATTTTTATACAATGTGAGTGTATCTTTTGAAGTGTCATTTGAAGTGTGTGTCATTAAAAGTTGTTACGTTATCACACTATTGGGAGTTTTCTCATTCTTATATGGAGGAAATCTCTGGATGGAATAAACCTAACCCCTGCTGGTAGCCTGGATACTCCTATGCTTGTTAGCCTCATACGAGAGTGGAGGCAGAGAGAGCTGGTGAGAGACTGTCTATTGGGAGAGGGAGCACGGAACACAGAGGTGTGGTGGAAGGTTCCATTTAATATCAAGAAACACTGAGGATTTGCTGTGGCACAGTTGTTGTGTTTTATTGAACCACTATCACGGACTTTTTTTACACATTTGTGTGTATTCATCATAGACTTTATGCATTAGTCACTTTTATTAATGTATATGGTGTTATTATTTTATTATTTGAAGAAGGAGTCACACATTTAATTTGTTATCATCAACACTTAGTCACTTTAGGTATTGTATTTATTTAATGCATTTATTTGATTTATTTATGCATATATAATTTTTTTTCATTTTTTGATTTTTTTTGCACCTGAAATAATGTGCTCATTAGATTAGTTAGTTTTTTTGCACTGGATATAGTGTCAACACATGTGTGTTTAGGATAGCGCCACAATTTTTGATTCTTCACGTGGGTGTGATACACCATTAGCACGTCACAAGATTTGAAAATACATGTTATATGGTTTATATTTACTAAGTGGCAGCTGTAGGTATAGTTTACCAACTGAAGATAGTCATCATCTAGGTTGTTGTTCCGAGGCGCAGTGGTGGTCTACTGGGTATAGGGTGGCTATTATACTTAGAGGTACCGCACATTAATATATATATATATATATATATATATATATATATATATATATATATATATATATATATATTTTATTTTAAAAATCCTTTTCGGTAGTGATTTTACTAATGCTTAAAGGGAATTTTAATTTTCTTTTCAAAATTTCTTAAATACAATGCCAAGGGGATGCCCTGTCCATACCTGTGAAGTGGTGTATTTGTGTAATATATAAAAATGTAATTTACAAAAACAAAAAGTGGGATTAAATTGCCGGCAGTATGACAACAGCTTCTTCAGTTTGTTTGTAAACCGAGCAGCCAGAGGATCCCTTCACCTATTCCACTCCCTCTTTCTAGATGAGGGTCTAGTGTAGATGTTAATGGGGGACCCACACAAAAAAAAACATGAGGTCCTTTCAAATCCTTTTTTTTTGTTTCACAAGGTTTTATTGGGTGAAAATGAAAATACAATACAGTGCAATAAAAGAATAAAAAAATGAAAGTGTTTACACTAACAGTTGAGATGAGTTACATTTTACAGTAGGATGAATTGTCAGTGTGGTTGAGAACAGATCTATTAGTCTAAGTAAATATTTAACAAATATTTCCCCATTTTAATTCGGCTGAGATAATTATTAAATTGAAAATATTCCTTTTGGGTGATGAGGGAAACCAGGGAAAAAGGGATAAAATAAATGGGTATACACAATTAAAGAGAGAGGGGGGGTTGTATAAATGTAGGACCAGGACTCTTATTGTAATAGTTTTCCCCAACACTCCTATGCACTTTGTTTTTTAAAGAAGAAAAAAATAAAAAATTAAAATTTAGTTATTGCTTGATGATTATTTTATAGGTCTGAGAGTTTTTGAAATCTATCCAGTTTTGCCATGTTGCTGAAAATGTAGTTATTTTCTCCTGAGAAATACTTATGAGTTCCTCTATTTTTTCTATACTGTTTATCCTCCTGAACCATTCAGCTTTTGATGGAATGGCGTTTGAGCGCCAGTGGTAGGGGATACAATGTCGCGCTGCATTAATCATGTACATAGATAGGGATTTTAAGTATTGTTTTCTGGAAAAGAAGATAAAGTGTAGGAGGTATTGTGCTGGGTTAAAACTTACATTTTCTGAAGTGATTAAGGTAATGGTTTCATGTACTAATTTCCAGAAGTTTTGAATTAACGGGCATTACCACCATATATGTAGCCTCGAGCCTTCCTCTTGTTTGCATCTCCAACATCTATCAGATATTAGGGGGGAGAATTTATGTAGAGTGGTAGGAGTTCTGTACCATCTAGTACTGATTTTGAAGCCACACTCTTGAGTGGCCACATTTAGAGATCCTTTATGTGTGTTCATGTACATTTTTTCCCATTTTTTTTCCGTTAAGTTAATATCCAGTTCTCTTTCCCAGTTTTGGCATGACATGCTGGAGAAGTCCGTCGTTCCCTCAAAAAGTGAGTTGTAAAGGGTTGAAGTGATATGTCTGTGAGGGTTTTTTTTTTGTACATAAGTCTTCTAATGTTGTAAGGGGTTTTGTCCAGGATTGGGCCGATTCGTTTCTGGTCAGAAAGTGTCTAATTTGTATAAAGTTCCATTGTGGGAGTATGAATGGTTCTATGTTTTTGTTTATATCTTCCCTAGAGAAAAGTTTTCCTTTCTTAAAGAAGTGTTTGGTCTGAATTTCATTGTGTGGCCAGCAATGTGTTAAAAAGTTTTTCTCTAGACCCGTGGGGAAAATCTGGATTGTTTCTCAGTGGTGTGAGGGGACTCATCCAGGGAGATGTGTTGTTAATTTTGAAGGTGCTATGAAAGATTCCTAGTGTGGGACCCATGAGAGGGTGTGATTTAACAGATTTTGAATGGTGTTTCGGATGAATCCATGGTAGAGACTTTAACTCTTGTGGGAACTGTATTTGTTCTAATGAAACCCAGTCTTTAACTGTTTGATGAATGTTCCAGTCTACAATTCGTGTTAAAAGAGCTGCCTGATGATATTTCCTTAGGTCAGGGAGCGCTATACCTCCTTTATTATTGGGCATGTTTAATCTTGTATATTTGATTCTAGGTGGTTTGCCTCTCCAGATAAAGGTAGAACATGCTTTGCGAAAAGAGGCAAAGAATGATAAAGGCAATCTAATGGGGATTGTTTGCATTACGTATAGGAATCGGGGTAAAATTGTCATCTTGATTAAGGAAGCTCTCCCAAACCAAGATACGTTTAAAGAATTCCACCCTTTTAAATCTTCATGTGTTTCTTTTAGTATGGGCGTGAAATTTAGTTTAAAAAGATCAGTTAGATTTGAGGGGATTTCAATTCCTAGGTATGTTATACTTTGTTTGGCCCAAGTGAATGGGAAGTGTATTTTACATAATTCAACTACATTAGTAGGTAATGTAATGTTAAGAGCGTTGGACTTTGAGTGATTGATTTTTAGATTTGATAGTAGGTTGAAATGTTCCAGGTCTTGAAGAAGGTTGGGTAATGAAATATGGGGTTCTGAGAGGAAGAGAAGCATGTCATCGGCAAACGCTGCAATTTTATATGTATTATTTTGGATCTCTATCCTCTTAATGTCCTGGTTAGCTCTGATTCTGTTTAGTATAGTTCTAATGTTAGAACAAATAGTAGTGAGGATAAGGGGCAGCCCTGTCTAGTGCCATTTCGTATGTTGAAGGCGTTCGACAGGTGGCCATTGATGCGTACTCGTGCTGTTGGGTTAGAGTATAGTGCTTTGATATATGATCTCATTTGTGATATGCACTTCATTCTCTGCACTTCAGCGATTGCACGAAGCAAACGAATACAGCAATCTGCACTGGAAAGCAGCTAACAGACTGCAGGTGACCCTGTCTCTCTATTAAGCTCTCCTTCCACTCTGTAACATGCACTCTCTACCACTGCTTCTGATCCTCTCCTCTCTCCTCAAACTCTCTTACCTTCACCCCCCCTCTCCACCCACCTGCTTATACATATCACCCTGCCTTCTGTCTTCCCCCTACTACTGCTCCTACCAACTCTCGCTCATTCTACATCCATACACTGATAAAACCTCCAGTACTCTGAGACATGCCCCTTCACATAAATCACAGTCCCACATTACCTCCCTCACCCTCCTGCTTCTCCTAATCTCTGGTGACATATCCCCAAACCCTGGGCCACCATCATCTGTCTTTGTCCAACGCTCCCATCCCCCTACACCCTCTGGCAGGAGCCGCAACCCACAGAACTTGGTCTCTATTCCTCTTTCCAAAACCAGCCCCCCCTTTTCCTGTGCCCTGTGGAATGCACGTTCTGTCTGCAACAAACTCACCGCCCTCCACGACCTCTTCATCACAAATTCCTTTAACCTACTTGCCATTACTGAAACCTGGCTTCACGAATCGGATACTATTTCTCCTGCTTCCCTCTCCCATGGGGGCCTTCTCTGGACTCACTCCCCCAGACCAAGTGGACGGAAGGGAGGTGGAGTGGGAATCCTTCTAGCCCCATGCAGCACCTATCAGGTTCTTCACCCACCTCCCTCTCTGACACTCTCCTCTTTTGAGGCACACTGCATTCGTCTTTTCTCTCCCATTTCTCTAAGAATTGCTGTCATCTACCGGCCCCCTGGACCGGTATCAGCCTTGCTTGATGACTTCTCTGCCTGGCTACCCTACTTTCTCTCTTCTGAAATCCCCACAATTATTCTTGGGGACTTCAACATCCCTGTCAACACTAACACTACTATTACTTCTAAACTTCTCAGTCTAACCTCATCGCTTGACCTGAAGCAATGGATACAGGTTCCTACCCACTCCAATGGCAACACCCTTGACCTTGCCTTCTCCTATCTGTGCACTCCGTGCAAACTTTCCAACAATCCACTCCCACTCTCTGATCACCACCTTATTAGTTTTGCTCTCTCCTTGTCTTCCACCTCTTCTCCCTCCAACCGCCTAACAGTTACACGCAGAAACCTTCGCCACCTCAACCCTTCTCTTCTCTACTCTGCTACTGATCACCTCTATGACAAAATCTCCCCCCTGTCCTGCCCCAACCTAGCTACTTTCATCTACAACAGCTCACTGTCTTCCTCCCTAGACAAGCTGGCCCCCCTCACTACACGCAGAATTAGGCCCCGACTGCTACAACCCTGGCAAACAGATGACACCAGAAGTCTCAGAAAACGTAGCCGCGCTCTTGAGCGCCTGTGGCATAAGACTTATGCCGCGTACACACGAGCGGACATTACGGCGGACTTTGCCCGGCGGACTTTTCGACGTACTTTCCGACGGACTTTGTGAATGAACGGACTTGCCTACACACAATCCACCAAAGTCCGTCGAATTCGTACGTGATGACGTACGACCGGACTAAAACAAGGAAGTTCATAGCCAGTAGCCAATAGCTGCCCTAGCGTGGCTTTTTGTCCGTCGAACTAGCATACAGACGGCGGACTTTTCGACCGGACTCGATTTCAACGGATAAATTTAAAACAAGTTTTAAATCTAATTCCGTCAAACTTTTGAGAAAACAAAGTCCGCTGGAGCCCACACACATCGAATTGTCCGACGAAATCCAGTCCGCCGGGCAAAGTCCGCCATAATGTCCGCTCGTGTGTACGCGGCATAAGACCCAGGAAGACTTCACACAATATAAATCTGCCCTCCTAAAATACTACTCCTGCCTTCACACTGCCAAACAGACCTACTTTATCACACTCATCAACACCTTCTCATCCAGTCCATGTCAACTCTTCTCTACCTTCAACACTCTACTTTGTCCTC
The DNA here is from genome assembly GCF_042186555.1 of Aquarana catesbeiana. Lineage (NCBI taxonomy): Eukaryota > Metazoa > Chordata > Amphibia > Anura > Ranidae > Aquarana > Aquarana catesbeiana. The sequence goes on along the minus strand of NC_133329.1, from coordinate 35,429,790 downwards.
CACTGCCTCCACCCACCAACTCACTCACTGCCCAGGAGATTGCCAATCACTTCAAAACTAAGATTGATACAATTCATGAGGAGATCGCCAATGCGCAAAAACCTCCCCCATGCAACACCCCATATCCACAGATACAATCATTACTTCCCTCATTCAACCCTGCTACTACTACTGAGGTTGCTAAACTTTTATCTAGCACTCATCTAACCACTTGCCCCCTGGATCCTGTTCCCTTGCAAATGCTACGCTCACCCTCTGACTCGATTCTATGCTCTCTAACTCACATTTTCAACCTCTCCCTCTCTTGTGGTATCTTCCCAAACTCTCTAAAACATGCACTAGTCACCCCCATACTAAAAAAGCCCTCACTGGATCCCACCAATCTCAACAACTTACGTCCCATCTCCTTACTCTCCTTCTCCTCCAAACTTCTTGAAAGACTGGTCTACAACCGACTAAGCGACCATCTGACCATGAATAAACTTCTTGATCCCCTTCAGTCCGGTTTTCGCCCTCAACACTCCACGGAAACTGCTCTTCTTAAACTCTCAAATGACCTACTAATGGCTAAAGCCAATGGACACTATTCTGTACTACTTCTCCTGGATCTCTCTGCTGCCTTTGACACAGTGGACCACCCCCTCCTCCTCAAAAAACTCCACTCCTTTGGTCTCCGTGACTGTACTCTTCGCTGGTTCTCATCCTACCTATCCCACCGCTCCTTCAGTGTCACCTACAACTCTACTTCCTCCTCTCCTCTTCCTTTTTCCGTTGGGGTCCCCCAAGGTTCTGTTCTCGGACCTCTCCTTTTCTCAATCTACACCACCTCCTTGGGTCAGTTGATTGCCTCCCACAGCTTTAAATATCATCTCTACGCTGATGACACCCAAATCTATCTCTCCACCCCCCAGCTCTCTACATCTGTCTCCTCACGCATTACCGACTTACTAGCAGACATATCAGCCTGGATGTCACATCACTTTCTCAAACTCAACCTATCCAAAACCGAGCTCATGATATTTCCTCCCTCAGGTGCCACTTCCCCTGATCTCCCTGTCAAGATCAACGGCTCAACTATCAACCCATCTCCCCACGCCAAGGTCCTAGGTGTAATCCTGGACTCTGAACTAACCTTTCGACCCCACATTCTATCACTATCCAAAGCTTGCCGCCTCTGTCTTCGCAACATCTCCAAGATACGCCCCTTCCTAACCAATGACACCACAAAGCTTCTAATCCACTCCCTGGTCATCTCCCGCCTTGACTACTGCAACTCCCTCCTCATTGGTTTACCTCTAAATAGGCTATCCCCACTTCAGTCCATCATGAACGCTGCGGCCAGGCTCATCCACCACACAAACCGCTCAGCGTCTGCTACACCCCTCTGCCAATCCCTCCATTGGCTGCCACTCAGTCATCGAATTAAATGCAAGATACTAACTATAACTTACAAAGCCATCCACAACCTGGCCCCTAGCTACATCTCTAACCTAGTCACAAAATACCAACCTAATCGTTCTCTTCGCTCCTCCCAAGACCTCCTGCTCTCAAACTCCCTTGTCACCTCATCCCATGCTCACCTTCAGGACTTCTCCAGAGCCTCCCCCATCCTCTGGAATGCTCTACCCCAATCCGTCCGATTTTCTCCTACTTTATCCACTTTCAGACGATCCCTGAAAACTCATCTCTTCAGAGAAGCCTATCTGGCCCCCACCTAACAACTGTACATTTATCTTCTCAATCAGCACATCACCCACAGTTATTACCTCTTGTATCTCTTGACCTTCCCTCTTAGATTGTAAGCTCTAAGGAGCAGGGCCCTCTGATTCCTACTGTATCAAATTGTATTGTATTTGTACTGTCTACCCTCAAGTTGTAAAGCGCTACGTAAACTGTTGGCGCTATATAAATACTGTATAATAATAATAATAATAATAATCTCATTTGAGGTAGACTACCTATGTGTTTTAAAACTGCATCTATGAAGTCCCAGGCCACTCTGTCGAATGCCTTCTCGGCATCCAGGGAGAGAAAGAACCCATGTTTCTTTTTGGATGTTAGCCAATGGCTTATGTTTAGTGCTTTGATTGTGTTATCACGTCCCTCTCTTCCTGGGATGAAACCCACTTGGTCTAGTGCTATAAGGGAAGTAAACAATGGTAGAACTCCATAGCCAATATTTTAGCATATATCTTCACATCAACGTTTATTAAAGAGATTGGTCTGTAGTTGGTAACCTGAGTTGTATCCTTGCCTTCTTTAGGTATCACAGTGATGTGGGCTTCTAATAGTTGTTTTGGGGGGTGTTGTTCAGAGTGTAGTGATTGAAAGGTTTTCAAGAATCTTGGCATCAGTATGTCGGTAAATGTCTTGTAGTATTGTAAGGGTAGACAATCTGGACCTGGGGCTTTACTTATTTTCATCTCTTTTATTGCTTTGTCAAATTCTGAGCCTGAGATGGGGGCTTCAAGTTCTTGGTCTGCGTTTTTTGATATTTGAGGTGGGCTGTATTTTTCTAGGAATTCTTGGATGAGTTTTGCACTTTTGTCTGAATTATGGGGGCATTTGTGATTGGTAGGAAAATTATATAGATTTTGGTAGTAGATTTCGAACTGTTTAGCAATCTCCTCATTTGAAGAATGTGGTTTACCTTGATTATCTCTTATTTGATGTATAGTAGAGGCTATTTTCTTAGTCTAAACTGCTTTTGCTAGCAGTTTTCCACTCTTATTTCCCTGTTCATAATATATCTTATGCCTCAGTATATAATGTCTTTTGGTTTTCATGGTTAGTTCTTCCGATAGGAGTGTTCTCGCTTTTGTTAATTCTTCCAATGTTGAGAGTGCAACAGTTCTTTTGTGTGTAATTTCTAATTTGTGAATTTGTTCTATCAGTGATCTTATTTTGGATTATTGTTCTTTCTTCATTTTAGCTAACTTTTTAATGACACATTTGTGTGCCTCCCATTGTGTAAGTAATGAGGTCTCATCATCTTCGTTACGTAAAAAGTAATCTTTCAGTGTATTATTAAGCTCTAATATGTCTATAGGGTCTTTCAATATGGCGGTATTGAGTCTCCATGTTTTAGTTATAGTGTTTTTTTTTGGGAAAGTCAATGTCATGGTAAGCATACGACTTCCCAGGCCAATGGCTAGGAGCGTTTCTCTCATATAATCCCAGGCCACCCTGTCGAACGCCTTCTCGGAGTCTAGTGACAGAAAGAAGCCTTGTGTTTTAGTTGATGCAAGCCAATGGTGTAGGTTAAGGGTACGAGTCGTGTTGTCCCTGGCTTCTCGTCCAGGAACAAATCCCACCTGGTCTGGGGAAATGAGTTCTGGAATAAGGGGCATCAATAGATTAGCTAGGACTTTTGCATACATTTTTATATCTACATTTAGTAGGGAGATTGGTCTATAATTTGTCACTAGAGACGGGTCTTTGTCTTCTTTAGGAACTACGGTAATATGCGCTCTAAGCATCTCATTCGGTCGGGAATGAGAATCTGAAAAACTATTGAGGGTCGTCAAGAGTCTGGGGAACAAACTGTCCGAGAAGGATTTGTAATATTGAAGGGTAAAGCCATCGGGACCCGGGCTTTTCCCAACCTTCATTTGTTTTACAACTATTTCTATTTCCGTGGTGGATATTTCACTTTCTAGGGCTAAGGCTTGTTGAGGCTTCATGGGAGAGGGGCTGAAGGAGGCAAGAAAGTCTTTAATTAGATTTGCGCGTAATTCGGGTGTAGTTTGGGAAATATGATCAGTCTGTAAGTTATAAAGCTTGGAATAATATCTCTCAAATTCTTTGGCAATGTCCTCATTCTTGACCAGGAGATCTCCCCTGTTGTTGCACAAAGAGTGAATCTTGGAGGAAGATTTAGCATCTTGAACTGAGCAGGCCAACAGACGGCCACACTTGTTGCCATGTTCATAAAAGATCCTCTGGCCAAGAATGTAACGTATTTTCGTGCGTTTATCCAGCTCCTCCAACAGGAGAGAACGGGATCGTATTAAGTCCTGAAGTGTAGCTTGGGTCTGTTTGTGGGTTGTTTCCAGAATTTTAATCGATTGGATAAGGGAATTGATGGTCTCTTGCTGTAATTTTTTGAATTTTGATGCTAGGGCCATAAATTCACACTTATGTGCCTCCCATAGAGAAATTGGAGATACTTCTGGACTTGTGTTTTCCTGGAAGTATTGACGGATGGGCGTGCAAATGTGTTCTATTGTAGGGATATCTTTAAGTAGGGATGGGTTCAGACGCCAGATTTTCGACTTAGTTTCTACTTCCGGGAAGGCGAGAGTTACCGTGATCGGATGATGGTCTGATAAGAACATAGGTTCTATTGTTGCTTCTTTCAGGTATGATAGATCTGCCTGGGAGAGGAAGAAGTAGTCTATCCTCGAGTACTTTTGATGTGGGGCCAAGTAAAAAGTATAATCCTTTACCGAAGGTGACATAGTCCGCCATGTGTCATGTAAAGTCAGGTGTTGTAAGTTTAGCTTGATCTGTCTTAGTGCTTTGTATGTTAGGTTGGAGGAACCCGTGGAAGAGTCTAGCAGGGGATTCAAGGGTATGTTGAAGTCTCCCCCCCATAGGACCAATCCCCTCTGAAAGGCTGCTAGTTGGTCACATACTTTTTGAAAGAAGGGGACCTGATGGTCGTTTGGACTGTAAATATTAGCTAACATCAATGGTTTTGAGGCGTAAGTACCCTTAAGAAAAATGAACCTACCCTCGGGGTCAATAAGGGAGTCTGTAATGAGGAAGTTAGCATGTCTGGAAATTAGTATAGAGACACCTTTGGTCTTGGCTTCAGCATTAGTGGCATGAAATACCTGGCGATAAATGTGATTTGACAATTTGGGTACGGCGTCCGATTGAAAATGGGTCTCTTGTAGAAATATAAAATGAGCTCTGTGTTTAGACAGAGAAGAGAGGACTTACGATCTTTTTTCAGGCAGGTTCAGACCCTTTACATTCAAAGAGATGCACTTCAGTGACAGGGGAGCACTGATAACCTTGCTATGCTGCATCATTGCAAGCAGACAGGAGAATCTAGTCAACTTACTAGCAGAGGACGAGATAGGCCTCACCTAGTCTTAAAATTCTTTCCCCCTCAGGCGCGAGGACGAGGGCGGAGCCAACCCAGAGAAAAAGGGGGGGTAAGACAAGAGGGGTATCTCAGTGTATGAGGGTAGAGAGGACTAAGAGGGACAGAAAAGGCGGTGGGGGTGGAAGGGAAGGGATAAAACGACAGGTGGGGAGAAGCAGAAAGAAGAGAAATAGAGGAATAGATATATCAAACCAGAGATGGATATAGAAATACTAATCCACCTGGGAAGAAACAGTTCTGGAGTGTCAGCCTATGTCCTATCAGGACTGCTGTGTGAGGTAGAGAGAACGGACGGAAACCACAGGGTATGTGTACAGTCAGAGTCCAAGAAAATAGTCTAGTGGATGTGTACGTCAATGTATCCCACTTCAAATAAGAGGGCGGGGAGCCTGCATTGGGCAACAAACAGAGCGTAATTGCATTCTGGTCTTAAACATAAAAAACAAAAACTAACATCACAAAACCATAATGCTGGACACCATCGTACTTTGCATTTGAACATATGATAAACATACATTATAACCCCCTGTGTATCCTCGGCATCCTTTACTTAATCAAGAGGTAGAGAAAATGGGGGAAGGAAAGTAGGGTTGGAAAAGAGGGAGGGGGGTTGGCAGACAGAGTAGCGTGACAGAGAAACCTGAAGAGGGTAGAAAGAGGGCAGCAAGCGGAATGGAAGAGGAGAGGAGATGATCTGTAGTATAAGGGCAGCAGATACCCAAGGGCAGGGGGGGGGGGAGAGCAGGTTAGGGTATACAGGTAAATGAGATACACACCTTAATATTATAAAGAGGTTCAACTAACTTGAGCTTATATAGTCCTCACCTGTAAATATACCCTAAAGTAAATACTTAAAACCCTCTGCAGTATGTTCATGTCTGGGTCAGCTAGACTATAACGGCTACATATAACCACTGACATCCTAACTAAGTTAAAGTACTTCAACCCTAGTTTGGAATCTCGAGATATTGGGATGAATCCCGCTGTATTCCAGGTGCCCAAACCCAAACAGTTAGCATCTTAAACCTCTATCACCGCGAGTAAACCTGGTCTTGTGGCTGTCCTCGGTGCTATTAGTGTTATGACGAGATTACGTATCCCTGTAAGAGGCTAGAGGCCGTGGTGGCAGGGTTCCAAGTGCTCCGATGAAGTCCTCACAGTGTTCGTTGCAATTCTTCTGTGGAGAAGTTGGAGGAGGCGATGATGATGTCTGCGGGGGAAAGTATTCTGTGTCTTCAAGATCCAAGATGCAATCTGTAACCACTCTCGTGCGCGTCTTGATTGCAGATCACAGACATTCACAGACCAACCGAGAGGAGAGCCGTACTGAAAGTCTGGAGGTATAAGGCCAGGCGTCATACATTCTACATTCTCTTATATTTACTCAGTCTCAGAGGTTTCCTCTCATCAGGGATCATTTGCATTAAAGTGTGTATAAGGACTGGGAGAAAAAAGGTTAACAAAAGTGCCAGAGGATAGCAATCTCGATGGGACTAGGCAAAAGTCACAGGCAGGTTTTATGATGTATCCAGGACGCATATATCAGTCAGCTCCAAAAATTAAAAAAAAACAAAAAAACAAAAAAACAAACTACAGGATCAGCATGTGAAGGGCAACACAAGCCTCCAGCTAGTACACAGAGAAGGGGGGGTGGTGGCTACAGTGCCTTGCATAAATTGGGCTTCAGCCTGGGGTGGAGTTAATAACCAGCATAGGCAGAAAAAGAGATGTGCTTTTACTGCACAATATGCCCACTGATTAGAACAGGACCAATTGCTATATGCAGAGGGAGATTCAACAACAGTTTTGAAGTTGTGGTGATTCTTCTTTTTTAAGGCAAGAAAAATGGGGTTTTAGTTTAGCTATTTTCAAAATAGGTGCAAATAAAGATGAGTTTGTAGTTGTGTGCAATGCCTACCATACATTTGTGTTTTTATATTTTTTGTTCTTTTGTTTAAGGGGGATACAAGAAATGACAGCAAGATCTTCACCCTTGCAGTCCTGCTAAGCAGCGCCTTAATCTATAACGGCATGGGCACCATCTGCCAGGATGATCTAGACAAATTAAAGTATCCTTTTATAACAAGTTACAAGACAGAATTTGACTTAAAACTCATCCCTGGGTAAAACATTTCCCCACAATCCCTCCAACAACCATACCCATTTAAGCATTTTCCACAGGTTCCCACCATGTGATTCCTCACAGCACCTCATCTAAAGTGTGGAGTATGAGGATGATCCACCACTGGAGTCCTGATCCCCCAACTGGTCATAATGTCATGCCACTGGAAGTGCCAATTCTGCTGCTTGAAGTCTTCAGTGCCCTGTGTGGACCCTTCCAATGGACATCCTAGTCAAAAGGAGATGTCAAAGAAAAGTTCTTATAGTCAAAAGTGGTACCTTTTTGATTCTGCAAATGACAACAGGACAGTCAAACGTCTTTCAGGGGCTCAGCACTTGAACTTCATCAAGTCTCTAAAATAAATTAGATATCAGCTAGCTGCTCTGGTGCCTTTTTAAAAATTATCCTACTGGTTTGGGTTGAATTTTTCCAGGAGCTCTGGATCCAACTGATATTTTGTTAAGTTTAGAACCCTAAAAAAGGGGAATGCTGAGGCCCCCAAACACATTGAATGTCTGGTGTTTTTATGCTGTCATTTGCATAAACAATAAAATACCACTTTGTACTCTATGTACTTTTGTTTGGCGCTCTCTTTTGCTTGACATGAATATGGACTGCTCAAATTTGGTGACCTCTGCCTTTCGAGAGGAGCACAATGTTTTGTGAAGAGCTGCCAGACACACATTTTTTGGCTTTATAAGGCCTTTTCTCATGATATATTGGGGATCCATATCCAGCACCTCATCTTCATCACAGGAGAGAGTGAATAGGAAGTGTCCACCTTGCTGGGGAGCAATATGGGCACAAGCATAAGAGCCATCCTACACCACAGTCCATAAGAAAGAAAATGTCATATGACTTTTTTTTGTATTTAAATCTTTTTATTGAAAAATTTCATTAAAAAAACAAGATGCCATCATCTGTCCAGACATTATATTTACATCATTTATACACCAAGTCAAAACATCCGTAAACAATAATATACTGAAAATGTTTTTCTTTTTATTTAATCCCCCATTCCCCTACCCTTACCCCCTCCCCCCCAATTCACATCCCACTATACCCCCTGTCCCCCCAAATCCCCATACCTCACCCCCTTCCACACACACCCACCAACCATCCCTCGCACTTCCACTATTATCCTACCCCCATTATGACCTCGTCCAGATTCACCCATAACTTCCCTATTTTTTCGAATTTCTTATAGTTACCCCTCTTCTTATAGATATATTTCTCTCTACTAATCACCTCCCTTACTTCTTTCATCCACTCTAGTACTGTTGGGGGATCTTTTGCCAATTCCGTGCAATGAGTTTTTTGCCCTGAAACAAACATCTAATTATTGCGGTCTGTGTATCCCTTAAAATCTCTTGTTCCTCCATCAAGCCCAATAAACACGTCCTGACCTCCATGCCCAGAGATGTCCCAAACACAGAAATTATTTTATCCACAATACCCCTCCAGTATCTATACAGCTTGGGGCATCACCAGAACATATGTACCAAATCTCCTCTTCCTCCTCCACATCTTTGGCACTTCGCATCAGGCTTCTTTCCAAACCTGAACAGCTTCAATGGTGTATAATATGTCCGATATGACAAATAAAGATGAGAAACTATTTGTGAAAGGGAGAGGGAGATCCTGGGCCCTAATGCCAGAACATACTCCCATTGGCTATCTGACAGTGGCCCAACATCTCCCTCCCATTTAATCCTATTTTTGTTTTCCACCATACCCTCCTGACCTGACACATTCATACTTCCATATATATCAGAAATTAGTCCTTTTCTAGAGTTGGCATTGAACAACTTCCTAAGGGAGGTCATTTCACACCACACTGGTTCCTTCCCGCTAAATTGGGCTTCTAAGGCATGCCTAATTTGCAAATACCTATAGAATGATCGGTTAGGGATCGCATATTCTTCCACTAACTCCTGAAATGATTTTAATCTTCCCTCCTCATATAGCTGTGTCAGACAATGAATGCCCTGACGGTCCCACTCTTCAATAATCCCCATTTTTTTAAGTTCGTTAAGGTTGTTGTTGTCCCATAATGGTGAAAACTCTGAGAAGCCCGTATAGCCCAGTATTTTTTTGACATATGCCCAGCTCTTGACCATCATCGGAGTGGTAGGACACTTGGTACCAAAGGAGTCTGCCTCCATCGCCTCTACTACTGTATCATGACTGGTATCATTCAGTAGTACATTACACCCTGCTACCTTGTTCCCTGGCCTATTACTGCCTCCCACATGTTGCATTTGAGATGCTAAGAAATAGCATTGTGGGTCCGGCACTCCCATCCCACCCTTCTCTCCCTGCCGTCGCAACGCCTGCAAGCTGATCCTTACCACCCCGTTTTTCCAAATTAGCTCTCTGAACACTCTGTCCATTTTATTAAACCAATGCTTAGGAATCCACACTGGGGAGTTATGTAATTTATATAAAATTTGTGGCAACCAGACCATCTTGATTACTGTAAGTTGCAGCGCCTGGCGACTGAGAGAGGCAAACGGCCCCATACCCGACATTTCTGTTTTAATTTCTTCATAAGTGGAACCAGGTTTCCAGTTATATATTGCCCTGGATCTTACTACTTTAATTTGGGATATTTGATGTGGGAGTGACTCTGTGAGAGGGTCTATTGGCAAAATTACTGATTTTTCCCAATTAATTGTTAGCCCAGAGAAATGGCCGAATTCCTCAACTATGCCCATATGACTTTAGATTGAGGTAAGTAGATTTGTTTTAGATTAGTTAAGCGGGGGATGAGGGTTCTTTTTATTTCTCGCTATCCCAGAGATCATGTTTAAAATACTCTAGTTCTAATCCTAACTAGATAAGTGGAAAAAAAACTGTTATATATCCTTATAAACATTTGAAAGATTTGTGGGGGAACTCACTGAATTAATCAAGGTAAAGACTGATAACATTCAGGACACGGAGGCAGCCTTTTCCACATACTTCCCCATATTTATCTGGACAGTCAGAGATTTCTCGCTGGAACTGGAGCTTAATGGGGAACCGATCTCAGAAGATGATTACCTGAATAACGCCCTAAAGCTTAAAACACGTATGTATATGAATTATCTATAAACCAAACAAAGCATTTCAAAGCATTTTATCGTAGTCCTTACATAAGAAGCTAGGACACTGAAAGTGGACCCGTGCTTTGTTTATTTAAAAAAGCAACATTTTTTCTTTGGTGCCATTTCCCCTTCACCAGCGATTTGCCCAACACTTCTCACATATTCATTAATAATATTAAAGGGGTTTGATCCCTTATCTGCAATTTACTGATCAGCTGGCTTCACAGGATAAGATCTCTGCTATAGGTGAGCAAACTTCTAAACAGTGGGATCAGTTGTGGTTTGGCTGAATTTTTCAAAGTGAGCCTCCAAAATCTTATGAAAGATAAAAAAGAGACAGGGCGTCTCCATCTCCATGTAAACCATTTACAGTGAAACCTCGGATTGCGAGTAACGCGGTTAACGAGCGTTTCGCAATACGAGCATTTGTTTTTTGAAAATCCTGACTCGGTTTGGGAGTGTTGTCTCGCAAAACAAGCAGGAATCAAGCCACAGTGGTGTGCAGTACAGCATTTGGCCAGAGGTGCGGGGGAGTCGGAGCCAAGCGGAGCCGTTCGGAAATACTCAGAAAAACTCGGAAATACTCTGTTCCCGCGCCTTTCCAAGGTTTTCTGAGTTCAGCTGAACTGTCCCCAAGCCTTTCCGAGTATTTCCAAGGCTCTCCGGCGCCCCCCCCACCTCTGGCCACATGCGGTATTGCATGCCATAGAAGTCAATGTGGAACAAATTATTTTCATTTCCATTGGCTTCTATGGGGAAACTCGCTTTGATATGCGAGTGCTTTGAATTACAAGCATTCTCCTGGAGCGGATTATGCTTTTAATCCAAGGTTCCACTGTATTATAAGGAAAAGCAAAAAAGTTGCAAACACTTCATCAGGGATAATGGCTCTGAAACGTGTAGCTATGCCCCCCTGATATTCTGGCTTCACTGCTACCCATCCCGAAGCTGAGTTGAGTGTAGCCGAATCGTCATTCTCCCAGAAGCCGCCACCAAGCATTTCTGGGGAGCTTGCGATCCACTTTCAGACTGATAGCACTTCTTATCCTCTCACCAGTAGCTTCCTGGCTACATTCTGCTAACATCTGTGTATACCACCTGCTTGCCTGCTGATATCTGCACAGCGCTCCCGCAGCATCAAGCCAAGCTCTGCATCATCCAGCCGCTTGCCTGCCAATCTCTGCACAAGCTGCTCCACATATAGCTTCCATTTGTTACATAGTAGGTGAGGTTGAAAAAAGACACAAGTCCATCAAGTCCAACCTATGTGTGTGATTATGTGTCAGTATTGCATTATATATCCCTGTATGTTGTGGTCATTCAGGTGCTTATCTAATAGTTTCTTGAAGCTATCAATGCTCCCCGCTGAGACCACCGCCTGTGGAAGGGAATTCCACATCCTCGCCGCTCTTACAATAAAGAACCCACTACGTAGTTTAAGGTTAAACCTCTTTTCTTCTAATTTTAATGAGTGGCCACAAGTCTTGTTAAACTCTTTTCTGCGAAAAAGTTTTATCCCTATTGTGGGGTCACCAGTACGGTATTTGTATATTGAAATCATATCCCCTCTTAAGCGTCTCTTCTCCAGAGAGAATACATTCAGTGCTCGCAACCTTTCCTCATAACTAAGATCCTCCAGACCCTTTATTAGCTTTGTTGCCCTTCTTTGTACTCGCTCCATTTCCAGTACATCCTTCCTGAGGATTGGTGTCCAGAACTGGACAGCATACTCCAGGTGCGGCCGGACCAGAGTCTTGTAGAGCGGGAGAATTATCGTTTTATCTCTGGAGTTGATCCTCTTTTTAATGCATGAAAATATTTTGTTTGCTTTGTTAGCAGCAGCTTGGCATTGCATGCCATTGCTGAGCCTATCATCTGCTAGGACCCCCAGGTCCTTTTCCATCCTAGATTCCCCCAGATGTTCTCCCCCCAGTGTATAGATTGCATTCATATTTTTGCCACCCAAATGCATTATTTTACATTTTTTGCAAGGTTTCCACATCCCGCGGAGAAGTTCCCTGCCCTGCTTAGCTTAGTATTGTCTGCAAATACAGAGATTGAACTGTTTATCCTATCCTCCAGATCGTTTATGAACAAATTAAATAGGATTGGTCCCAGCACAGAACCCTGGGGAACCCCACTATCCACCCCTGACCATTCTGAGTACTCCCCATTTATCACCACCCTCTGAACTCACCCTTGTAGCCAGTTTTCAATCCATGTACTCACCCTATGGTCCATGCCAACAGACCTTATTTTGTACAGTAAACGTTTATGGGGAACTGTGTCAAATGCTTTTGCAAAATCCAGATACACCACGTCTACGGGCCTTCCTTTATCTAGATGGCAACTCACCTCCTCATAGAAGGTTAATAGATTGGTTTGGCAAGAACGATTCTTCATGAATCCATGCTGAATACTGCTAATGATACCGTTCTTATTACTAAAATCTTGTATATAGTCCCTTATCATCCCCTCCAAGAGTTTACATACTATTGAGATAAATTTGAGATATGCAGATTTTATCTCTGATGCAGTGAGTGCATTATTTTATTTGTCTTTCCTTATAATAAATGGTTTACACTTAGACGGGTGGCACCCTCTCTTTTTTTTTATCTTTTTTATATGTGTATTAGGTTTGCCAGGGACCTGGTATAGAGGAGCAACCTCCATCATTTTAAGTGACTTTTTAGTGGACTTTTAACCCTTCAAACATGTTGACATTTATTTGACCGTCCCTCCCATGCATGACACATTTCGTAGTTTCAATGGCCACAATATTATTTTAGATATCAGAGCAATAGTCTTTCCTCTCTTACCTCCAAGATGTCTGAACCAGAAATCACAAATGAAATCAGTGGAAATTGGAACCAGTCTTCAAAAATGATGTATTATAGAGCAGGAAATAATGCAAAATTGTATAGAATGGTTTGGGATGTTCATGTCAGCCCTGTCTGGTGAGATGACGGGACCAAAAAAAATAGCCTGAGCCACTTCTTCCATGGAATTCTAGAGGGAAACTAAAATAGAAGGATGGGAACTGGTAGCACTGGCAGTCAAGCTAAGGGTGTGCAGTGGACAGCAGAAAAAGATATGAGGCAGAAGCTCAGAAGCAGCCTTTGGTTCCTTTTCTAGAAGAACCCTTTGGGAAAATGAGCTGCCACAAAAACACTGAAATTCTGTAACAGTTCATTGAAATTCATGAAATTCATTTAAAATTTAACACGTTTCAAATTTTGGGATCCACTCCAATCACCTATCTTTAGCTCTACTAGGTATCTAGTGATAAATCGATAGAACTGAAAATTGGTTTCAGTGGATCTACAGTAAGGGGATTTTTCCCTCACTGAAGCAGATCTGTGATTAAAATGTAGTATGGGTAGACTCTGTTCTGGTCCTTGGTTGCTACCTCTCTGATAGCAATAAAGCCTTGTGTTAAGACTTGATGAAGACTAGTATCTCCCAAAGGCACTGCACTCCCATTAGTGAAATAAAAGAGTCACTAGTCTTCATCAAGGATTAACACAGGTCCCATAGTGCATTCTGTTGTGATTTTATTGACGTCAACTGTTGCAGCTTTGAAGAAGGGCTTTTTTTTTCTAAAACATGTTGGCTGTATCTGATGTTTTTAACCATTAAATGTTTCAAATAGTTCTTTAACTGAGATGAACTTTTGTACCAGTCAGACTTTCATACTCAGTTCCACTGTGGCAGGCTGAGTAGGGTTGAAGCACAGCTGATGATTTTTTTAAAATGTTGCTAGTTATGAAAAATCCATTGTGAATCTTCATCACTACTGGATGACTTAAAACAATAGTAAACCGCTGTGTGCGTTTTTTTTTTTCCAACCTGCAAGGCAATATCATAATGTGTGAGAATGCATTGCATACTCGCACATTATGTGAAACTTACCTGACTGTGAAGCCCTCCAGCGCTGCGCTGTCACTGCTGAGAGGGCTGACATCGTTACCTTGTCTACCTTCCGGACTCCATCGGTGTGAGTGTCCGGAGCCACAAAGGCGTCACTCCTGCGCATGCACATGGGAGCCACCACTTACGGCACAGGACTCTGGAGGAATGGCCCGGGTGGCCGCTCCTTCAGAGTGCATGCACCCGTGACGTCACCGCCGGCATGTACAGTAAATACCTCCTAAACTGTGCATGTTTAGGAGATATTTACAGTACCTATAGGTAAAAGTCAGAGATGGGAGTTTTCTCTCACTTTCAGAGGCCGTAAGAGGACTTCTGAAAATTGAGGGTGGGTTGCCCACAGGTTTTTGCAGGTTCCATAAGGTGTTAGCAGTACATATGCTGAATGAGAGGGGTCCTCAGAGGTGTGTCACAATGGCTGTAGAATAGGCTATATTTGTACAACTTGCAGAAGGTAATGAGAATGTCTTTCAGCATCTTAGAAAAAAAAATCCAGACCAGAGGTTTGCATGCACTACCGTCCTCACTGTATGAAACCCCATGTCTCCCATTTATAGAATTACCCAGATTGCTTCAACAGTTTTGCCAATGTGACACACACCCCCTCCCTTGTAGTTCCTGAAAAAAAAAACAGCATCATATTGGGGATTTAGAAGGAGATCAGGGAACACTCTGCAAAGTATGAACCTTGAAGCAATCTGCTCTGAGCATATCCAGGTTCAAAGCTGTCAATGCCGCGATGGTAAAACAGTGACAGTTTACAAATTTCAAAGGTAGAGGTGATACGGGACTTTATGGGTGCTCAATCACATAGTACAAAAAGATTTATTTGATTTTTTTTTAAACATTAGTATTTATTTGAACATAATTGTATTAAAACTATTTGTACTACCATTTGGTATCATTATTCAGATACATGTAGCATTTGATTAACACCACGGTTGTACTTCCAACAGGTTTTGCCGCATTCGGCTTCTTCAAAGGAAAGCATGATGAGTTCACTGATCAGGCAAAAAAACAAAATCAATAATAAACAAAGTATAATATACTCGTACTAAAGCTCCATAACATACATAAAATGAAAAAACAGCACAAAACTGATCAGGAGGCTGCACCCCTCAGACAGACATCAGTTCCCCCAAAATGTCCCCTACCTCCAAATGTTGCACTTTGTGGTAGGACTAAAACCAGAGCGACTAATGATAGGAGTCTGTCCACATGGGCCATACATACCGAACGCCAGGGGGGGTGAGGGGGCCTCAAATAATCTATTAATAAATATATGTCAATAAAACAAAAAATAATTAAATAAATAAAACAAATAGGTACACCTGTAACTCAAAAACATTCTACTACAGTTTATTCTGTTTTATATATTTTCTGTGATATTTACTCAAATTAGATTCCAGTGTAGGAAGCCTCAATGTCCACGAGATGACAGGCCAGCAATACTTAGTTACATAGTTAGTCAGGTTGAAAAAAGACACAAGTCCATCTAGTTCAACCATAAAAATAAATAAAAAATAATATCAAACATTCCAAAATACCCAATGCTATACCCACAATTGATCCAGAGGAAGGCGACCATATTTTTATATATATACAGTATAATATATATATATATATATATATATATATATATATATATATATATATATATATATATATATATATATATATAATGGGGACGGAAAGTATTCAGACCCCCTTAAATTTTTCACTCTGTTATATTGCAGCCATTTGCTAAAATCATTTCAGTTATTTTTTTGTCCTCATTAATGTACACACTGCACCCCATATTGACAGAAAAACACAGAATTGTTGACATTTTTGCAGATTTATTAAAAAAGAAAAACTGAAATATCACATGGTCCTAAGTATTCAGACCCATTGCTTTGACACTTATATATTTAACTCAGGTGCTGTCCATTTCTTCTGATCATCCTTGAGATGGTTATACACCTTCATTTGAGTCCAGCTGTGTTTGATTATACTGATTGGAATTGATTAGGAAAGCCACACACCTGTCTATATAAGACCATACAGCTCACAGTGCATGTCAGAGCAAATGAGAATCATGAGGTCAGAGACAGAACTGTGGCAAGGCACAGATCTGGCCAAGGTTAAAAACAAATTTCTGCTGCATTTAAGGTTCCTAAGAGCACAGTGGCCTCCATAATCCTTAAATGGAAGACGTTTGGGACAACCAGAACCCTTCCTTTAGCTGGCCGTCCGGCCAAACTGAGCTATCAGGGGAGAAGAGCCTTGGTAAGAGAGGTAAAGAAGAACCCAAAGATCACTGTGGCTGAGCTCCAGAGATGCAGTCGAGAGATGGGAGAAAGTTGTAGAAAGTCAACCATCACTACAGCCCTCCACCAGTCGGGGCTTTATGGCAGAGTGGCCCGAAGGAAGCCTCTCCTCAGTGCAAGACACATGAAAGCCCTCATGGAGTTTGCTAAAAAAACACCTGAAGGACTTCAAGATGGTGAGAAATAAGATTCTCTGGTCTGATGAGACCAAGATAGAACTTTTTGGCCTTAATTCTAAGCGGTATGTGTGGAGAAAACCAGGCACTGCTCATCACCTGTCCAATACAGTCCCAACAATGAAGCATGGTGGTGGCAGAATCATACTGTGGGCATGTTTTTCAGCTGCAGGGACAGGACGACTGGTTGCAATTGAGGGAAAGATTAATGCGACCAAGTACAGGGATATCCTGGATGGAAACCTTCTCCAGAATGCTCAGGACCTCAGACTGGGCCGAAGGTTTACCTTCCAACAAGACAATGACCCTAAGTACACAGCTAAAATAATGAAGGAGTGGCTTCACAACAACTCTGTGACTGTTCTTGAATGGCCCAGCCAGAGCCCTGACTTAAACCCAATTGAACATCTCTGGAGAGACCTAAAAATGGCTGTCCACCAACGTTTACCATCCAACCTGACAGAACTGGAGAGGATCTGCAAGGAGGAATGGCAGAGGATCCCCAAATCCAGGTGTGAAAAATGTATTGTATCTTTCCCAAAAAGACTCATGGCTGTATTAGATCAAAAGGGTGCTTCTACTAAATACTGAGCAAAGGGTCTGAATACTTAGGACCGTGTGATATTTCAGTTTTTCTTTTTCAATAAATCTGCAAAAATGTCAACAATTCTGTGTTTTTCTGTCAATATGGGGTGCTGTGTGTACAATATGGGGTGCTGTGTGTACATTAATGAGGAAAAAAATGAACTTAAATGATTTTAGCTAATGGCTGCAATATAACAAAAAGTGAAAAATTTAAGGGGGTCTGAATACTTTCCGTCCCCACTGTATGTGTGTATATATATATATATATATGTGTGTGTGTGTAATGAAAAAATAAGTGAAAAAAAAAACACTAATTGCAGTGCAACTGGGAAGAAACTTCAATCTTCTGTATATGTTGTTAGTTAAGCAGGATTTAGTAAAAAAGATAAGGGTAGAATAAATATGATTCTCCTGGTGGTGCACATGTCCAAAAAACAAACAATCAAAAAGTTGGTTGCCAAACTGAAAGTCCAAAAATGCTGTCAGACCTACAGATATAGAAATACAAAAAGGGAGACAGACAATCACCTAGTTTGCATCCATGTGGCTTGAGTGGAGACTTCAACCTCAACACAGTGCATTAAGAATAGCTATCAAAAAACCCTTTACCTGCAATTAACTGTACAGCCAAGCATGGGCTCCCTAAGACTCCAGCTACACACTTGTGCTCGTGTGAGCTTTTATATGTCCCCACCCATCCGACCGCAGGTGCGTCAGAATGTGATGCGGACGTAAATCAGGGAGCCACGTGTGTGCAGAATGTGGCAACTCCGTCCCTGAGGCTGACCTCACAACTCTGGGGGAGTGGTCCAGATGGTGATCCATCACGACCATCTGGACAGGCTGGACGGGAGGGAGGGGAGGTGTGCAAGCAGGGCAGATTGTTCTGATAGGACAGAGGTCCTGGTTTAGGAAGAGGGAAACGCCACTCCCCATCCACATCACGTTCCTAAGAAACAGGGCACATAGATCGAAGCCGAGGGCCACAGGTCGGCCCCTGAACCGGGTAAACACCCGGTGAACACATAGAGTTGGTGGGCTTTTCAAAGCAACGTACAGGTACGTTGCTTTGCCCAGCCAAGCCATTCTGCCGATGTATATATGTGTGAAGCGGTCGGCAAGTGGTTAACTAACAGCATATACAGCAGATTGAAGTTTCTTCCCAGTTGCACTGCAATGAGTGTTTTTTTACACTTATTTTTGCATTACATATATGTTATTCCAGTGCCTGGCCTGCTATCTCGTGGATGTTGAGGCTTCCTACACTGGAATCTGATTTGAGTAAATATCACAGAAAATGTATAAAACAGAATAAACTAAAGTAGAATCTTTTCGAATTACAGGTGTACCTATTTGTTTTATGAACATATATTTATTATTAGATTATTTGTGGCCCCCCATCCCCCCTGGCGTTCGGTACGTGTGGCCCATGTGGACAGACTCCTATCATTATTTGCTCTGGTTTTAGTCCTACCACAAAGTGCAACATTTGGAGGTAGGGGACATTTTGGGGGGAACTGATGTCTGTCTGAGGGGTGAAGCCTCCTGATCAGTTTTGTGCTGTTTTTTTTTCATTTTATGCATGTTATGGAGCTTTATTATGAGTGTATTATACTTTGTTTATTATTGATTTTGTTTTTTTTTGCCTTATCAGTGAACTCATCATGCTTTCCTTTGAAGAAGCCGAATACGGCGAAACATGTCGGAAGTACAACCGTGGTGTTGATCCAATGCACCTGAATAATGATACCAAATGGTTGTACAAATAGTTTTATTACAATTATGTTCAAATAAATACTGTTTAATAAAAAAAATTGTACTATGTGATTGAGCACCCATAAAGTCCCGTATCCCTGCTAACTTTGAAATAAAAAAAATTGGGATGTTGGTACCATGATTAATGTGCTTCTGGTTATGTCCTCATACTTTTTTGCAAAAGTGACAGTTTACAGTGTGCATGGAAATCTCACAAGTATGTGTTGTATATAGCACATGCATTGTGGAGAAGGGTCCTTGTTGTGAGGAACTATAACCAAATTCAGTTTTATAGCATTTTTTAGTGCAGTGCATGGCTTCTCTGGGAAGATCCCTTTGATTTCCAAAGAATTACGCTGAAAATTGCCATCTATTCTCTGGTTTTCAGCATACAAGCAAACTCTCCATAAAAAAATCCCTTTCGGGCTCATGCTCACTGCAGCTCAAAGAAGCGGCTCCTACAGGCTTTTGAGCTTTCTTGAGCTCTCATTTTTTTATGCCTGGAAACCCCCCCCCCCATGTTAGCCAATGTGTCCATGCACATTATGGCTTTTTCAGGAGATTACAGGCATATGCTCTTGAAGGCAGAAAAAACCTCCATCAAACTTGTGTTTTTTGAGGAGCTTTCGAGCAGAAAAGACGCCTAATGCCGTGTACACACGACACAAATTTTATCGCGTGTGGGCTTCATCGGACCTTTGCTGTCGAAAAATCAGACAGACTTTAGAAATAGAACATGTTTCAAATCTTTCCGACGGATTCGAGTCCGGTCGAAAAATCAGTTCGTTGGTATGCTAGTACCGATGGACAAACAATGACGCAAGAGCAGCTATTGGCTACTGGCTATGAACTTCCTTATTCTGGTCCGGTCGTACATCATCACAGTCGAATCCTTCGGACTTTGTTGTGATCGTGTGTAGACAAGTCCGATTCGACGAAACTCCATCGTAACTTCCGTCGAAAGTCCGTGGGACCTTTGATGCCGAAAATTCCGGTCGTGTGTACACGGCATAAGTGCCCAAAAAAGAAATGAGCTAAGGGGAGGGTTTGTTTAAAAAAACACTTATGCTCAAAAAAGCCCAAAGAAGTTTAAAGAAGCTCAAAGACGCTCAAAAAAACATGCAAAAGAGCCCAAAAAGGTACAAGCTTCTTCAAGTTGAAATAAAAGCTCAAGTGCCTGTAAAAACTGCTTTTTTTTTTTTAGCTACAGTGTGCATGAGCCCTAAAGCCTCGTACACACGATCGGATAATCCGCCGGGAATTGTGTGATGGCAGGCTGTTTGTATGCTCCATCGGACAATTGTTGTCGGATTTTCTGCGGACAAAAGTGGGATAGCACGCTTTAAAATTGTCCGCCAACAAATGTGTGTTGTCGGATTATCCGATCCGTCAGACAGAACTCCAAAGTGCAAACACGCATGCTCGTAAGCATTGCTCACGATAACACAACATTAGCAGAATTTGCCCAAAGGGTGGCGCTAAAGAGCTGAAAAACCACATAGTTTCTTGTTGGTTGGCCGACAATTCTTTGCCATTTGTATGCAAGACAAGTTCATGGCCAACGTCCTTTGGACAAAAGTCCTACGCTTTGTCCGCAGAAAGTCCGATCGTGTGTACGAGGCTTTAAATCCATGCCCCCTCCCCCCACCAAATAAAATGCCGCTCAGGTTACAGGACTCTTTTTTCGGGCAGCATCAATCAAGACTGAGGATAGACTGTGAGTACAGGACCCTTCGGGGAGAGGGGGAAGCTATGGCAAACAGGATAGGGGAGCCCGGAGTAAAATAATCCTAGGGATGATGGAGATTTAGCTGATACCAATGTTTAGTAAGGAAACTAAAATAACAAATGATAA
Source organism: Aquarana catesbeiana (assembly GCF_042186555.1). NCBI lineage: Eukaryota > Metazoa > Chordata > Amphibia > Anura > Ranidae > Aquarana > Aquarana catesbeiana. Next base: position 35,408,853 of record NC_133329.1, on the reverse strand, counting down.
CTTCTACAATTCTTGTTTAATTTTCAGAAGCTGAGAGTTCATCATCAAAGGAGGAGGAATATAATGACCTTAGGCGTCGCCTCCGGATGTATTTCGGGAAACGGAAATGCTTTGTGTTTGAAACACCAACTGACTCCATAAAAGAACTTAAGAAATTAGAAGAGCTACCCGATGACAGACTAAATGAGAAATTTCTGTCTCAGAGTGCCCTCTTCTGTGACTACATTTTCAAGAATGCTGAGATTAAGAGAGTTGATATCACAGTCGACGTCACTGGACACAGTGAGTTAATCTAATGATGTATAGCTTTCATCAAATACGTTAAAGTGTACAGTGCCTTGCAAAAGTATTCACCCCCTTGGCTTTTTACCTATTTTGTTACATTACAGCCTTTAGTTCAATGTTTTTTTTTAATCTGAATTATATGTGATGGATCAGAACACAATAGTCTAATGCCCCGTACACACGAGCGGATTTTCGGTCGGAAAAAACTTCGATGGTTTATCCGACGGAATTCCGCTCAAGCTTGGCTTGCATACACACGGTCACACAAAAGTTCTCAGAACTTTCGACCGCCAAGAACGCGGTGACGTACAACACTACGACGAGCCGAGAAAATTAGGTTCAATGCTTCCGAGCATGCGTCAAATTGTTTCTGAGCATGGGTAGGAATTTTGCGCGTCGGAATTTGTACAGACGATCGGAATTTCCAATCAGAACTTTTTCCGACCGAAAAATAGAGAACATGCTCCCAAAGCTTTTGCTGGCTGGAATTCTGCCAGCAAAAAACCGATGGAGCATACACACGGTCACATTTTCCGAACAAAAGCTCAGTCTTTTGCTGGAGGCATTTCCAATCGTGTAAACATTAGAAAAATATATACCTAAAACTATTTTTCAGAAACAAAAAAACGATAATTGGCCTGTGCGTTTGCATTAACCTCCTTTGTTATGAAGCCCTTAAAAAGCTCCGGTGGAACCAATTACCTTCAGAAGTTACATAATTAGTGAAATGATATCCACCTGTGTGCAAACTAAGTGTCACATGATCTGTCATTACATATACACACCTTTTTGAAAGGCCCCAGAGGCTGCTACACCTAAGCAAGAGGCACCACTAACAAAACACTGCCATGAAGACCAAGGAACTCTCCAAACAATTAAAGGACAATGTTGTTGAGAAGTACAAGTCAGGGTTAGGTTATAAAAAAATATGCAAATCTTTGATGATCCCTAGGAGCACCATCAACTCTATCATAACCAAGTGGAAAGAACATGGCACATGGCACAACAGCAAACCTGCTCTCTCTCTCTCTCTCTCTCTCTCTCTCTATGTATGTATGTAGATATATATATCTATATATATAGATATATATATCTACATACATGTTTTTCCAATTTCCTCAGGATTGGGCGAGCTGGCAAATTTTTACACTGAAGCTCTAAACTCCTCTAATGTTGCCTGCTTGGAGGAGGTGGTGGTTTCCTTGGCTGAAAAGGAAAACAAAATGGCCGTTGAGGAAGGAACAAAGCTCTATGAGGACAGGATGAAGACCATTGTGTTGCCCACTGAAACACTCAACCAGTTCCTGGATCTGAGCACACAGTACGAAGAGGAAGCTAGAAAGGTATTTTTGGAAAGATCGATCAAGGATACAGATAAGAAATTCCTCAATGAATTTATGGTGAGTTTTTATGTTGTATATAAGCCCTGCCCAGTCTGTGTCTGTTCAACTTGGGACTGCCTACACAGGGATGCATGGAACACCTGTGCATCTCTGTGCAGGCTGTGTGAACGAGACCTTAGGCTTTTTTTCCACAATAAATTTAGGTAATTAATGGCAGTGGGTGTAAAGAACTAAAGTTTATTTTCGATCTTCTAATCAAGAATAAGTAGTAACTGGAAATAGTGCAAAAGGGAACTCATGTTTTTTAATTTTTTATTCTATAAGGAAATTGTAAAGAGGACAAGAATGGAGTTTAGTGTTACGAATGAGGAGAAGTCTCGGGAGAAATGCGAGGCTCTTATTAAGAAACATTCTGCGGGCTTGGAAAAAGATTTGGCTGAAGGAAAATTCTGTGTGCCTGGAGGACATGCAAAGTTCAAGAAGAGCTTAAAAGCCATAAAACAAAAATATAGCAGTGAAAGAGGAAAGGGAGTAAAGGTTGGTGGACTTATTATGTCATTCAGGATTAATCTTGAAGTACAACTCATTATGCATTGTAAAATCACAGATTGCATTGTTGCATTATCAGAACTTCAATGTGGCAGTTACCAGTTCTGGAGCTCTGTTAATAAAGTAGGAATATTTAGGAATAGTTATATTTTAGGAATATTTGCCTTGCACTTCTTCATCCCACTGGAATCCAAAATTTGGATGTTGTTAGATTTGGATAGGATTTAATTAGTCCAATCCAAATGTCAGTGTTATGTTTGGTGACTCAGATTCTCAAAGGACTTCTAGGAGAAGAAAGGCCGAAGGCAGCTCCAAAGACTATTCCTGAATTTTATCTGCTTCTGGTGTTCCCTGATCACCCTAATGCCCCGTACACACGGGCCGAATGTCGGGAGACATCGGTCAGTTAAAAGAAAAAAAACATCCGGCATTCGCCTGGTGTGTATTCTGGCCCGTCCGACAGAAGCTGGCTTTGGTCGGATGTGCATGCTTGTAACCAGCAGCCAACTCCTGATAAACACTCTCAGCCAATGACGGAGAGCGCTGATCAGAGAGTTCTGGTTGGGGGGGCCGTCTCCCTGTCAAAACACAATAGCTGAGCGGGGGAGATCACTGAAGTAACTTTGCATAGTAAGTACAGTGTCTCTCTGGGTTGAAAGAAAAAAAAAAACTCATAGTGTATATTCCAGGCTTCAGCCTGACTCCGGATGCCAACAGGCCCCACCTGGCTTTCATGGCTGCTAGGAGCTGTTGGTGTTTTTTAATTTCCCCAGACTGTGTCCCAGTATTTCCATTTTTTACCCCTATGATCCCATCAGACAGGGCTGCCCGGAGCTTCCAAAACGTTTCTGTTTGGTCATTTTTAAATAGTTTGGCCTATCCACAACTGGTCAAACTTTTCAGAGGTTCACTCAGCTTTAATAGCTAACAATATAAGGTATGTAATTATATAGATAACTGTATAAGAAGTATTTCAAATTTCAAAAAAAAATTCTAAGCTAATCGGCAAGAGGGTGTCACAAAATAGCATGGGGAGGTGAGCACTGCCTTGGGGAGCCAATACAAAAAAAAAAATACACACAGCCATGAGCAGTGATTTTCTATATGGTTAAAGTGAAACATTAAAAATGTCCAATTCTTTTAAATAACATGCCTTGTGGGGTTTCCTAATCCTTCCCATGAAGGGGCGCATCTCTGTTATGTACAAAAAGTGCAGCAGTAGCACTAACATGTACATAGGAAATAAATTGAAATATTACCAGTAAATGACAGTTCATTGACAGGTCCTTAAAAAAAAAAAAAATCATACAAGCATACAATTTTCAGCAATTTAAACTGTATTTTTTTTCTTTTTTAAATGTCACTTTTGCAATAGCACATCCTACAATAAGAAAGACAAAAACGTACATATTCCCCCTAATATGCGTACTAGATCTCTTGAGCCAGGTATAACTTTTAAAGCGGCATCTCACAGAAAAAAATGCATGTCCCCCCCCCTCCCCTCTGGGTCTAGTATGGAATTTAACCCCTTGACGTCAACTCCCAACAGCCCTTTAAGGGGTTTGGAATTCCAGGAGGCGGGGTTTGTGACCATGTGACCGCCGTGATTGGCTGTCGCAGTGGTCACATGATCGGAAAACTCCTGATCGCAAGCAACGATCGGGAGATTTGCATGAGCCACCGCTCACCTTGCCTGGAGCGCACAGGGGGCGTGTGCTCTCGGCACAGCTCTGTGGATGCTGTTGCACGCAAATATGCGGCCGCTCGGCGCCATGGCCTGGCCATCAAGATGAAGCATTTTGCGTGCGCTCTGCGCCTAAGTGTTAAAGGGAACTCCTTGCAAATAAAATGCATGGGAGGCCCCCTAAAAATCCAGAACCTTAATTTCAGACACTTAATCCAAAATTCCAGACCCTTAATCTAAGCATGCAGCCTGGCTGGTCAGGAAAGGGGGGTGGATGAATGTGCAGCCCCCTCCTGAACCATACCAGGTTCCTCTCCCTCAAAAAACAGGAGCATTGCCGGTGGGTGTGGAGGTCTGTGGGTGGAGGACTTCATCTGGAAGTCTCCTTTAATAATAAGGGGGCTCCAGATACCACCAGATGGAAAATTTAGGGCACCAAAATTCATCTTCAGTTTCGAGGCTTGACTTGTTGGGTATCTTTTTACTCAGCCCAACCTCATCTTTTATATTTGATGGTAAAGATGGTAATATATTGCATTTTTGTGCCCTAAATGTAACTTTTTTTACTGAAAATATATGCTTGATAAACCGTTATGCAAATAGTGTGAAATAATAAAACTGGAAGTACCAATATTTTATTCTCCATGGTCCCTGCTTTTAGAAAATATATAATGCTTAAAGTAGATGTAAACCCGAAAAAATGTTTTTTTTTGTTTTTTATATCATACTGTAGAGTATAAGATTTGCTATTATTTGAGCCCAGTTTTGCCACACAGAGTTAATCCATCTCTGAGCAATCTTCTTTTATTGTTCAGTGAGACAATTCTTGACAAACTGAGAAAAACTTTGTCAAATCCTCCCCCTTGCTGTGAGTGACAGGTGATTTACATCTCGTGTATTAGCCTAAGAGACATGCAGTACTTTTTAATTCCCTCCCCCACTCCTTTCTTCAGCAGCTCTGCAAGGATTGGCTGTACCACACCTCAGCATGATTTGGCATGCTGAAGTCATGTGGTTACTTTCCTGTCTTTTCACTGGATGTTAGAGATCATAGCAGAAGTTCAGCAGAAGTTCAGTGTTAGAAATAAACAGGAGAAAATGCATATTGACAAGGGAAGTGTAGAGGTGGGCGGGGAGTCTACTGACACCATGACTCCACCCACCGAGCTCCAGACAACAGACCCACCCACAGAATATGCAGTTTTTCGGGTCTCATAACAGACAGAGGGGAGACGTTTGACAGGTAAAGATACATGCACTAGGCATGTATATCCTTATAGATAACCCCTATGGCAGTAGTTTAGAAAGGATGACATTGGGTTTACATCCACCTTAAAGGTTTTAACTAATCTTTAGGCATAAAATTATTAAAATCGTTTTTTAAATGTGCAAGAAAAACGCAAAAATGGCTTTGTCAACAAAAGAGTTAGACGTTAGACCCAGTCATCCAATAGCTGCAATAATTTACAATACATCTTTGCCTTTGTTCACTCTCTACAGGCGGAAGCGGTGCTTCAGGAATACATGACATCCAAACAAACTGATGAAATCCTAATAATACAAAAGGACAAGGACCTGAGCAAGGAACAGAGGAAGAAGGAAGGTGAAATATTTGCTCATTGCCACTTACCATGACAATTAGTAGAAAAGATTTTCTTAATTACAGTGCTTGATCCCTTTTTTACTACTACTACTATTATATACAGTGGAACCTTGGATTACGAGCATAATCCTTTCCAGGAGAATGCTTGTAATCCAAAGCACTCGCATATCAAAGCGAGTTTCCCCATAGAAGTCAATGGAAATGAAGATAATTAGTTCTGCATTGACTTCCATGGCATGCAATACCTCATGTGGCCAGAGATGGGGGGGTGCCGGAGAGCCTCGGAAATACTCAAGGACAGCTTGGCTGATCTCAGAAACCCTCAGAAAGGTTTGGAAACACTTGGGAACAGAGTATTTCCGAGTGTTTCCAAGTATTTCCGAGTGTTGCAGAGTATTTCCGAACGGAGCGGCTCCCAACCGTTCCGAGTGTCACCGGCACCCTCGCACCTCTGCCCATAAGCAGTACTGCACACCCCATTAGCTTGAATTCTGCTTGTTTTGCGAGACAACACTCGCAAACCGAGTCAGGATTTAAAAAAAAAAAAAGTTGCTCGTTATTCAAAACGTATACTCATAAACCAAGGTTCCACTGTACTTGAAAGGGTGTACTACTATATGTGATTATGTGATGGCTGCATTAGTTTCCTTTCCTCTACTTTTCACTGGTGATCCTGCCAGTAACACACTTCCTGTTCCATACTGTATCTGTGGAGGATCAGTGTTGTCACTCTAGGTTCCTCTCCTGATTTAGACTTCTCCTCTTACAATGGAACAGAAGGTGGGGGATTGGTGTTTACAGAAGGTAGCTGAGAAACTTATAACATTGTTTGATATTTCAGTTCCATATTCAGTGATAAGGATACTGAATTTCTGGCAAGAACAGGTATTTTCTGCACTACATTATGGTTCTTGGGTTCAGATATACTTTGAATTGAAAATCTGTATTCAGGAGGGTAAAACAACAGTTCACTTAAAGCAGAGTTCCACCCAAAAAGGGAACTTCCGCTTTAAGTACTCGTGACCCCCTGACATGCCACATTCGGGGGGGGGGGGGCTAGTTTTCACAGGTATCCAGCTCCCACTTCCTCTCCTGGCACTGCGGCACCGAGTGGATGTTTACCTCTCCCCCCTCCCTCCCTGCAATCTTCTGGGACACGTCACAGGTCCCAGAAGATTGCCGGGCCATTCCTAACGCCATTCCTATGCTTTGAACAACTTTGTTGAAGTCTTTAAACCCTCATTCAGCTCCAATTTGAGAAGGTTAAACACAGATCATAATAGAAGCATCAATGTCAAGCATCTAGCAGGCCTCAGCAGGAGTCCTGCAAGCTTCAAGTGTTGCTGAAGTCTTCTGAAGCCTTGTTTAAAGTGACAACCAGCACTCCCATTATGATCTGTGTGTGACCTCCCCAAAATGGGTCTGAATGGTGTTTTAAGTTTCCATATGTCCCCATTTTATAGAGATAGTCCCCATTGTGAGAGGTTTGTCTGCGAAAATGGGCTTCCCTGGAATTCTGACCCCTGTAGTCTATGCTTTAAACTCTCTTGACCCATAGCAGTATAGGTTCAGGTTTTATTTAACCATACTCTTTTAAGCCCCACCCACTGTTAACACAATGTTGCCACACCCAAGCTTTGCTGCATGCTACGCACACCGCATCATTGTCCTTCTCATGACATCCAGGGTATCTTGTCTTTATACCTCCAAAGTCTGCGTACAGTATCTCTGAGACCAATTGTTTCAGGGGGTGTTCAAAAGGGAGTGTGAATGAGGGTGTGGTTTTGTGGGTGTGGTCAGTAGGTTGTCCCCTGAATTTATATTGAAAATCTGGTAACCTTATTTAAAAAGCTTCAACAAAGTTGCTTGTAGCTACGAGCTGAAGCCCATATGGGCACAGCCTAATCTTTGTGATTTATGTACCTGTAATGGACAGAGCAGAAGGTTTAAGTTTGCTTCCTATAACAAGGCCAAGAAGTAAAAAATTGTATTTATTTTTACATTTATTGGGGTCCATTCACTAATGTTTACTGCATGTGATAACGCATTCACGTGACTCATTTTCATAAATTACCACATGCGCTACATTAAGTCCAAATCATACCGCTAAATGAAAAATATAAGTAAATTTCATTTAACCACTTGCCGACCGGGCCATAGCCAAATGACGGCTACAGCAAGGTCAGATAACTCTGTGAGGGCATTATATGGTGTCCTCCCAGAAAGATGCTCCCACGCGCCCCATGCATCCGGGAATGTCCGTGACCGTCGGGTCTTCAAAACCCAGAGCCTCATGTATCGGGGTAAAGGACAATGACAGTGGCCCTTTACCACGTGATCACTCCGTATTGGACGCAGTGATCACTTGTCAACAAACCAGGGCATGTCTGGTTCGGCTCCTCCCCTCTCCCCACACCAATCGGTAAAGTGTGTGAGGAGAGGAAGGAGTCGGGTGCAGTAGTGCTGTGGGCTGAATCTGAAGTGCCCACAGCTCTGATCTGTGCCCATCTCATTCATGTCCATCCATGCTTCATCCATCGCCATACTCCGGAGGAGTAGCAGAATGTATTTTGGGGGGTCATTTTTGCTATGTACATGCTATGTGTTAGAAATATCTTTTAATCTGACAATTTTGTGTAAAAAAAAATGCGTTTTCATTTTCTTTCCACATTTTCCAAAAACTTGTGGAAAAAAATTACATGTTCAAAAGACTCATTATGCCTCATAGATTATTTGTTGGGCTGTTTACTTTGCAAACTGGGGTCTTTTTTTGGGCACTTCCATTGTCCTAGTGCTCCAGGGCCTTAAAAAATGTGTGAGAGTCTAGAAATTAGATGTGTAATTTATATCCCTATAACACCTGACGGTGCTCCCTGCATGTTGGGCCTCTCTATGTGGCCAGGCTGCGTAAAAGTCTCACACATGTGGTGTCGTCATACTCAGGAGAAGTAGCAGAATGTGTTTTGAGGTGTAGTTACAAGTATGCATATGCTGTGTGAGAGAAATAACCTGTTAATATAAAAATTATGTGAAAAATAAAAATAAATAAAAAAAATCTTCAGTTTGAAAAGAATTGTGGGAAAAACTACAACTTCAAAAAACTCATCATGCCTCTTACTAAATACCTTGGAATGTCTACTTTCCAAAAAGGAGTAATTTGGGAGGTATTTGTACCTTCCTGGCTTGTTAGTTTCTTAAGTACATCAGGTGTGATCAATTTTCAATGATTGGCACCATAGCTTGCAGACTCTTTAACTTTCACAAAGACTAAACAATATACACTGATTTGGGTTATTTTTACCAAAGATATGTAGCAGTATACATTTTGGCCAAAATATGTGAAGAAAAATTACTAATTTGCAAAATTTTATAACAGAAATTAGGAATGTTTTACAAAATTTTCGGTCTTTTTTTATTTATAGCGCAAAAAATAAAAAAACAAGTTGTGAATAAATACCACCAAAGGAAAGCTCTATTTGTGTGAAAAAGAGGACAAAAAAAAATCATTTGGGTACAGTGTTGCATGACTCAGTAATTGTCATTCAAAATGTGAGAGCACCGAAAGCTGAAAATTGGTCTGGGCAGGAAGGGGGTTTAAGTGCCCAGTGGGCAAGTGGTTAAAAAGCTCTTAAGTCGTATTAACAAATGGACCAGAGAGTAAAGAAATATACAATATTTACCAACAGGGTTTTGCTGGTGGTATCAAATGCAGTATTTGTCAAAAAACAGGGTGAGGGCCCACAATGTTTTTTTGACAAATAGCTGGTTGCTAAGAAGGGGGCTGGGCAGCCAGCCTCGGCATCCTTAACAATGGGTTCACAGCTGAATGTGAACAAACATGCCAACTTTAATAATGATGAAAACAAAACAGTGTGCCCCCCCCAAAAATCCATACTAGACTCTTATCCTGTGTTGATGACGACAAAGGCCTCATCCCCTCAACCCTGGCTGGTGGTTTTGGGGGTCTGCGGGAAGGGGCTTATCGGAATATGAAAACTCCCTTTAGCAAGGGGGGCCCCAGATCTCACCCCCCACCTATTTGAATGAGTATGGGG